>NC_066509.1:43294160-43379160 GCF_024679095.1 Eriocheir sinensis
AGAGAAGACGAGGAGGGGAAAGAGAGGGAAGAGAGTGAATAGGGTTTGAAGGAGGGAAAAGAAAGAGAAGACGAGGAGGGGAAAGAGAGGGAAGAGAGTGAATAGGGTTTGAAGGAGGGGAAAGAAAGGGAAGACGAGGAGAAAGGAAGAGAGTGAATAGGGTTTGAAGGAGGGAAAGAAAGGGAAGACGAGGAGGGGAAAAAGGGAAGAGAGAGAGGGAAAGACAGGGAAGAGAGTGAATAGGGTTTGAAGGAGGGTAAAGAAAGGGAAGACGAGGAGGGGAAAGAGAGGGAAGAGAGTGAATAGGGTTTGAAGGAGGGAAAAGAAAGAGGGAAAGGAGGAAGAGAAGGAATTGAATGAGAGAAAGAAAGGGAAGAGAGAGAATAGGAAATGAAGAAGGGGAAGTAAAGGCAGACAGGGCGTGGGCTCAACCTCCCTCGGCTACATGGCGTAAAGGGCGGCTGTTGGTCCCCTCGGCCGTAGTGATCAGCTAATTGGTGTTTCCCCTCGTGTCCTAGAGGTGTCAGATGTAAGGAAATAAAAAAAAAGCTAGTACGTGTTTGATAATGGTGATAAATGAGGCTGTACCGCCTTGTATGGGGGGTAGGAGGGGAAGGGTAGGTAGTGTGGGGTGGGGTGGAGGTGTGTGTGTGTGTGTGTGTGTGTGTGTGTGTGTGTGTGTGTGTGTATTTAATTTAGGGTACGAAATTGATGTTATGTTCGTATTGTTTCATGAATGGCAAGGGGATTGGAGGTATATAAAAGTTAGAAAAATCTTGTTAATTTAGAAGTTTAAAAATGGCTTTTTTTTTTAATAATGGCTGTATCAAAATATGTAAAAAGAGAAAGTCGTTACTTATAGCGATGTATGCAACTGAAATATTTTTTTTCTTATGAATGCCTAAGTTACTGAGGATGTATTTAAGTAAAAATAATATATAATTATCTTCTTAGTGTTAATTTTAGGAATGGATGAGGCTCCTAAAAATCTATACTAAGCACATATTTTATTTTTATATTTTTACCTAAATACAGACTCTCTCTCTCTCTCTCTCTCTCTCTCTCTCTCTCTCTCTCTCTCTCTCTCTCTCTCTCTCTCTCTCTCTGTCTCTGTGTGTGTGTGTGTGTCTAGATTTGTCTGTCTGCCTGTGGGTCTATCTCTGCCTGTCTATCTGTATGTCTGTTTCTTTGTTAATCTGTGTTCGCTTATGTTTGTGTTTGTCTGTGCATGTATATCTGTGTGTTTCTTTCTTTCTTTTCATTCTTTTTTTCTGTCTGCCTGTCTGTCTATTTGTGTGTGTCTGTCTGTCCCTGCCGCCTCACACTCGGGTCCTCGGTACGGTCTCCTCGGCGCGGCTCACCTGCTAATGTGGCCCGGTGTTCCTCCCTCACCTTGTTTGCCCGGGCTCTTTACCGATGCATTACGCGAGAAGGATTATGGAAATTGCACATCATTATTTAAAAGGGCGGGAGGGCGGGCGGTGGAGAGAGAGCGAAAGGGGGTGGGGGGTGGGGGGTGAAAGGGAGAGTGGCGGGGAGAGGATGAGAGTAAGAGAGAGTGAGTGAGGCTTTGTTTTTTTTTTGTTTTTTTTGCTTGCTCTTATGATTCATTTCTCTCTTTTTCTCCTCCTTCAACCTGTGTGTTTCTTTTTTTTCCCTTTTATTTGTGGTCGTGATAGCGTTCTCATGTTGTTGCTTGGTCGTTTCCTTTCCTATCTTTCTTATTGCATCTATTTTTTTGTTTCCTTTTCTTAGTGGCATCATGGTGGAAAACTTGTGTGACTTTTCCCCCTCCGCCTTTTATCTCTGTTATTTCTCTTTTCCCTTTCTTTCCTGCCATAGGTGTGTACTTGCTCTATATCTCTTCCTCCTCTTTCCCCTTTCATTTTTTCCTGTTTATTTCAGTTTTTGTTGTATTCCTTCAGCTCTTATTTTTTATCTCTTCCCTTCTGTTTTTCGTTTTTCCTTCCCTTGCTATCATGGTTTCGTACTCGTTCTCTTTCTTTTTCTTCTCTCCTCCTCGTTGTTATTTCTTTCTGTTTCGGTTGCTTCCCTACTCCTCTCTCTTCCTCGCTGTTATGCCTTTACTCCATTTCCTTACTATGATGTTTGTGTATTCAATCTGTTTCTCTTTCTTATATCTCCTTTTTTTCCCATTTTTTTTCTCTGATTCAGTTGAGTTCTCCTTCACCTTCTTTCTATCTTCTCCAACTCTGTTACTTTCGTTCCTCCTTTTCTCTCTTTCTATTTCTTTCTATTTCAGTTGAGATCTCCTTTAGCTTCTCAATCTCTTCTCTTTTACTCTTCATCCCTTTTTCCATTGCCTTACTGTTCCGGTTTTCCTTTTTCCCTTCCCTCCATCTTGTCTTTCTTTCTCTTCCTCTTCACTTCTTGTTGCATTGTAAAGAGCAGGTTTTTCCTCCCTGATATTGGCGGCAGGATTTTTCGTTCCCTTACCCTGAGCTATGTAGTGTGGGGTTAAGCGTCTCGGCGTCGACGGAAAACATTTGTTATGGTGGGGGTCGTTGGGTTGATAGCGAATGTTAATCGTTCTCAGGTCGTAAGGTCTGGAGAGCGCAATGATTATAGTTCATAAAAATGTGATGAATACTGGAATGCAGACAGAATACTGGAAGTTGAGGAGTGGATGTGTTCTGGAGGAGTTCTAAGTACGGGAGAGAGGAAGAATTCTGGTTTATAGGAATATTTATGGTTAGTAAAGAATGTTAGTAGTTCTCATTCTCAGGTAAGTCGGTTAAATGGTAAACCTCGTAGTTCTAAGGGTAATTTTTGGCAAAGCAAGAAGTGGAAGAATATCTAATGGCACATTGAGGTCGAAATAGGATGATAATATGCATTGTTAAGAGCAGGTTTTTCCTCTCTAATATTGGCGGCATGATTTTTCGTTCCCTTACCCTGAGCTAGGGTTGGCGGTGGGTGAGTGGTTAGCGTGTGGGCCCCGCATTCACCGCGTGCTGGACGACACGGGTTCGAATCCGCACGCTACCACCTGGGATTTTTCAGTCACCGCTGAGTGGCCTAAGACTACCCACATGCTGCTCTGAAGACCTCCCATCACCCCGGACTCTAGAGGAAACTGTCCAAGTGAGTCAAGAATGAGTTCCGGGGGGCAGCATAAGACAAGAATAAATGGCGCCACTATAAAAACTGCCTGCGCCATGACGGGCTGGGGACGACCACCAGACCCCTGAAGAAAGCCTGCCGGCCCTATAGGCGAACACGTAAAAAAAAAAAAAAAAGTACTTAGATGTCTTCAATGTGCAAAAAGATGCCATGGTAGTTCAGGAGATCAATGAATGGACGTAAGAAGTGCTATAATAATTTTCAAAGTCAACGCAACATGTTGGTATTAGTTCGAAAATAGACTCTCAAGGCACATTTGGGGTTCTGAAAATCATGTATCGTCATCTAAGCCGGTATGGAATGATTGTAGTTCTCGAGGATAGACAGACAGGTAAACAATGAAAAATAATAGCGCTGAAGGAAGGAAGATAATCAGGGAACAGTTGTGGTTCTAAGAGACGCGCGGTATTATCTAAGCCAGTGAGGAATGATTATAGTTTTCAAGAATCCTCAGACCGGTAAACAGGAAGCAATACCAGCACTGAGGCAGGTCGATACCCATGGAATAATTGTGATTCTGAGGGGCACGCGGCGTTATGTAAGTCAGTGAAGAATGATTATAGTTCTCTAGAATACTTAAACCGTTAAACAGGAAACAATCGCAGCGCCGAGGGAAGGAAGGGAAGGGCGAAGGGTGGGCGGGGCGAGGTCTGTTATCGTCGACGCTATTCCCTCCACGCCCCGCCCCTGACAGATAACACACGCCAGCTATTCAGCATTCAGCGCGGCGCCCGTCGACACGTGGCATATTAAGCTCATCAGTATGGCCGCGCACGACCCAGGTAACAATTAGGTGTGGATGGCACTGCGTTATTTTGGTGGCGATAATAGTACGAGTAGAATCTAGGTTCCTGTTCGTGTTACTGTGTTTTTATTTTATGTGGGGAATGTATTATAGGAAGCGAAAGATATATAACGATAAGAGATAAATAGATATACAGATGGATAGATAATGACATGGAGCTAGATAGATGGAGAGATATAGCGGGAAAGAGATAGATAGATATATAGGCTGATAGATAAAGGGAGATAGAGGTAGGTAGATATATAAATGGAGAGATAAATAGAGATAGAGGTAGAGAGATATAGAGAGGGATAGAAAGTAAGAGAAATGGATGTGGGAGTAATGTAACATGAAAACCGAGAACCGTAGACTTTAAAGAAGTTTCGCAGTTCGGTTTTATTTATTTTTTTTGGCTGGCAGCCATTATGAAGGAGAAAGGTTAATAACGGTGCTGCATAGTATTTAGCGTGCTTAGAGTAAGGTTATAATTTGCGTTGCTTGAGTGCTGTACTTCATCTCCTTAAACAGCGATAAAAAAAATGAAAAAGTAAGATTCAACAAAACTGATAAAATTATGTTCTTAACACCTTGTTTTCATATAGGAGTCGCATATTGCATTACTTGTTTGTTTTCCAGGCTTGCATCCTTCCTTGACTGTAAGACGAGAAAATGTTACGAAAATAGAATGATAAAAGATATATGAAAACAATGAGAAAATGAATAGAAAGAAAAATATAAAGGGAAACATGAGGAGATAAGAAAATACAGCAGGAGACAGTAAACGAAAGTAAAAGAAAGAATGAAAAAGTGAGAATAATAAATGAATAAGAGTTAACTGTGATAGGAATCATGGAAATAATAACAAAGAGCGAATGAGATGCGTAATAAGAAATAAGGAAGACACACAGAGCGTCCACCACCACCACCACCACCACTCACTGTCTTGTCATTTCCCAAAAAGACACGATTTGAGATGTAAATTAGTGCATTAGCATAACAACACTAACCTGCAGGAGGAGGAGAAGGAGGAGGAGGAGAAGTAGGAAGAGGAGGAGGAGGATGGGAGAGAAGACGCAGCAAAATTAATCATAAGAAGAAAGAGAAGCTAGATAACATGAATACAACGAAAAATATAAGTAGAAGAAAACCAAACGACAGGAACAAAAACAGGAACTAGAGCAGAAGGAAGAGAAGAGTATGCAGATAGCAGAGACAAGGACAAGAAACCACAACAACAATAAAATAAAAAATACCCGGAGTACTAATAGCAGAAACAGGAACAGAAACAGGTACTCGTAACAAGATAAAGAAAGTGCTAGAAAGTAATAAAGAGGAGTTATCAGCATGTAGCAGAAGAGGAGGAAAAATAACTACAACAAAAGAAAGAAGAATCGGAGTAAGAGGAGGAGTAAAAACAGGAATTCGTAACAAGGTGAAGAATGCGAGAGTAAGAGAGACAAGAAGAGGAAGAAAATCATGTAGTTAAAAATAAAGAAAAAAACAAGAATCAGAAAGAAGAGAGTAGAAGGAGGAATAGGCATTCGTACCAAGGTGAGGGGAGAGTGACAAGAGATCAGCCCTAAAAAAGCCGTGCCGGAGACGCCTCGTAATGTGTGGGTAATTGTGTTAGCCACGACGCGGGTTTTGCGCCGAATAATGAGCACGCCGAACACGTTAATGTGATTAGACCTCGGTGAGTCCTGGGTGGCCCAAGGCGCTGAGACGCGAAGAAGGGAGGAGGAAGACACACAAACAGGCCCACGAAGACGGAGTTGGAGGAAGAGGAGGAAGAGGACTTAAGAGGAGCAAGAGAGAAAATAAGATAAGGAGAGATGGATTAGGAGGAGGAAGAAGAGGACGACCAAAGAGGAGGTGGTGGAAGAGGAGGAGGAGGAGGAGGGTAGGCCTAGGAGGAGGAGGAGGAGGAGGACATAAGACGAGCAAGAGAGAGAATAAGATAAGGAGAGGATGGATTAAGATTATGTTGGAAGATGACTGGCGACAGGAGGACAAGGAATGACAAAGAGGAGGAAGAAGAGGAAGACCAAAGAGGAGGTGGTGGGAAAAGGAGGAGGAGGAGGAGATAGGCCTAGGCGGGGAGGAAGGAAGACTTGTGATGTAAAGGACGAAGAGCAACAGTAGCAGGCTAGAGCCTACCAAGAGAGGAGGAGAGAACGAGAGGAGGAAGAGGAAGACAGAGGAGGAGGAAGAGGACTGACTGACTGATTGAGTAAGGAGGTACACAACATATCCTTCAGGTTCTGTAGGCTTTAAGGGATGAGGAGAAAGAAGAAGAGAAGGAAGGGGAAGAAAAAGAAGAGGTGGAGGCGAAGGAGAGGAGGAGACTAATACAAGTTCTGGCGATGAAAAAAAAGAACACCAGTGGCTTCAATGGCAGAACTTAGGAGAGGGAAGAGTTGAAGAGGAGGAGGAGGAGGAGGAGGAGGAGGAGGAGGAGAAATACGATGAGAGAAGAGGCCGACTGACATAACGAACTAGTGGTGAATGGAGGATTACGGACAGGAAGAGAGTGAAATGAAAAATGATATCAAGTTAATGAATAGGTGAATAGATGGATATAAAAGGTGAAGGTATGTAGATGACGAGGGAGGAGAGAAGACGAGGAATTCAGAAAATGACGATCACAAAACAACATAGTAAAAAAGAAGAGAAAATAAATCAATAGCAATAGGTATAGAAAAAATTGAGTAAACAAGGAAATGATAAAATGATAAAGCAAAGAAGACAATGGAACTAAAGAATGGAGAGAGAGAGAGAGAGAGAGAGAGAGAGAGAGAGAGAGAGAGAGAGAGAGAGAGAGAGAGAGAGAGAGAGAGAGAGAGAGAGAGAGAGAGAGAGAGAGAGAGAGAGAGAGAGAGAGAGAGAGAGAGAGAGAGAGAGAGAGAGAGAGAGAGAGAGAGAGAGAGAGAGAAAATCCAATATCACTTTTAATCGTCTTAATTTTATCACCGTTCAACCATTTAACTCTTTTTCCCTCTCTCCACGGTGGCTCTTCTCTCTTTTCCAAATTATCTCCTTCCTTTCTCCCTCTATCTCTCCCTCCCTCCCTTCTTTCTTCCTACTCAGCCATATCTTTTTCCTCCTCCCCCTCTCTCTTCATTCCTCGTACTCCTCCACGCACCCTCCCTCGCTCTTTCTTTTTTTTTCTTTCCTCTCTATCCCTCCCACCTTTCCTCTCCATATTTTATTGGTTCTCAGGTTGTGCCAGCAAGCAGTAATAGCCATGGAGGAGGAGGAGGAGGAGGAGGAGAAGGAGGAGGGGGATGAGGAGGGGAGGTTGATGCAAGAGGAGGTGGAGGTAGTGGTGGTAAAGGAAAGACCGAAGTTGTTAGTGGTGGCGATATACGCTGGAAAGAAGTGTTAGTGGTGGTGGTGGTGATGATGACTCTGCTGGAGGTAATGCTGGCGGTAGAAGAGGTTGTCATGGTGATGGTGGTGGAAGTGGTGTAGATGGGTCTGATGGCGAAGAGGATGGTGATGGAGATAATGGTGATAATGAACAGTAACTAATGATGATGATGCTGGGGATGGTGATGATGAAGGATTGTAAGGTTAGTGTTGTCTACGGTGGTTGATGGTGGTGATGGTGATTGTTTAAAGGTGGTGATGATAAGTGATGTCAGTTGTGACGGACTTTAAATATTCTCACCATATCACTCTCTCTCCCACTCCACTTTCAGCCGACTCCTGTACCACCCACTATCCCCACCTCCTCCCTTCCTCCCCATTGCAATTTCTCCTCCACTCCACTCCACCACTCCCCCCCACCTCTTCACCCATAACGTCCCACATCACAATTTCCAGGTTCATGTCCTGCTTATCCTCTCCTTCCCCGCCGCCAGAAATGACTAGAAATCACCACATTTACCTGGGTTGGGTAAGCGGGCAAGTGGAGGGAGGAGGGAGGAAGGAGGAGGGAGGGGGGGCATGAGGATAGGGGATAAGATAGGATGTGTATGGGTGGCAGAGTTTGGAGTTGAGGTGACATATTTGAGGGTGTGGTTCTTTTGGTTTAGGGACAAGATTTTGGGTGTGGTCGTGTGTGGGTGAGGGTGGGTTAGTAGGGAGACTGAGAAGGTAGGCTAGTGGTGGGGTTGGTGGGTTTTAAATATAGTTGGGGTGAAAGTTGATTGGGGTGAATGTGAGGTGTGTGTGTGACTGGCTTGAGCTTAGGGGTGGCAAGTATCTCTATCTATCTGCCTATACGTCTGTCAATTATCTATTTTTAACTATATATCAGTTCATCTTATTATCTATCATTTCTCTAACAGTCTGTATGTGTATTTACCTATTACCAACAATGTATGTAGCCACCATATTATCTATCTACTCTAGTTTTCAGTCTGTATCTACCTATTTATTTATTTAAAACCATGTAGCTATCCATCATACTTATCTACTTATCAATCTGTCTCTTCCTTATTATCTATTTATAACCTTATATCTAAATATCTTACCATCTGTCTCTCTATCAGTCTCTTGTCTCTATCTATCTATAGTTCTATACATCTATCTATCTGTGTCTGTATGGAGGCCAAGGTCAGTCAGGATGGAATTAATCTCATGGGTGAGTGGAGAAATGTCAATAAGAGAGGGTTACAGGGTCTGATTGCCAGACGAGGGTGGGAAAGGTTAGGGTGTTGATGTGGCAGGGACTAGGCGTGTGGGTGTGACTCTTGGGGGTGAGCGTGATGGGGTTATGGCGCTGGAAGGGAGAAGTGGGAAAGGAGGGAAGGGTATGGATTAAAAAGAGTGTGTAGATGAGTATGGGTGATTAATTGGAGAGATGAGAGAGAGAGGAGGTGGGAAGGAGTGGTTTACAGTTTGGGAAGGAAGAGATATTGAGAAAAGGTGGAGAAGCGTATGGATGGGGATAAGAATAGTAAGATGAAACATAGTTGAGAGTGTGGATTAAGTGTACTGGAATAGGGTGGCGAGGGAGAAGAGTGTTGGATGAATGGTTGTAATGGGGAGGGGAGCAAAAGGGTCGTGGATGATGGGGAAAGAGGAGGAAAGAACAAGTAAGTGTTATGCGTAGTAGGTCATGGACAAGTTGGGAGTGGACATGAGAGGGAAAGTGAGGCTGAAGTGAAGGAAAGATTAAACTAAGTGGAGCGTTGGGAGGTGTGGTTGTGAAGGGCGGGACTGATGGAGCTGAGTGGGTGGAGTTTGGTGGAATGTGATATGCTGGTGGTGGAGGATGGAGTGGGTGAAAGAGAGGGTTGGTTGGTCTACGCCTGTTCACACTTCCATCTGGTCAGGAGCGAACTGCACTTTTAATCACGTTGAGTGCCTGCCGAGGAGAGAGAGAGAGAGAGAGAGAGAGAGAGAGAGAGAGAGAGAGAGAGAGAGAGAGAGAGAGAGAGAGAGAGAGAGAGAGAGAGAGAGAGAGAGAGAGAGAGAGAGAGAGAGAGAGAGAGAGAGAGAGAGAGAGAGAGAGAGAGAGAGAGAGAGAGAGAGAGAGAGAGAGAGAGAGAGAGAGAGAGAGAGAGAGAGAGAGAGAGAGAGAGAGAGAGAGAGAGAGAGAGAGAGAGAGAGAGAGAGAGAGAGAGAGAGAGAGAGAGAGAGAGAGAGAGAGAGAGAGAGAGAGAGAGAGAGAGAGAGAGAGAGAGAGAGAGAAGAGAGAGAGAGAGAGGAGAGAGAGAGAGAGAGAGAGAGAGAGAGAGAGAGAGAGAGAGAGAGAGAGAGAGAGAGAGAGAGAGAGAGAGAGAGAGAGAGAGAGAGAGAGAGAGAGAGAGAGAGAGAGAGAGAGAGAGAGAGAGAGAGAGAGAGAGAGAGAGAGAGAGAGAGAGAGAGAGAGAAGAGAGAGAGAGAGAGAGAGAGAGAGAGAGAGAGAGAGAGAGAGAGAGAGAGAGAGAGAGAGAGAGAGAGAGAGAGAGAGAGAGAGAGAGAGAGAGAGAGAGAGAGAGAGAGAGAGAGAGAGAGAGAGAGAGAGAGAGAGAGAGAGAGAGAGAGAGAGAGAGAGAGAGAGAGAGAGAGAGAGAGAGAGAGAGAGAGAGAGAGAGAGAGAGAGAGAGAGAGAGAGAGAGAGAGAGAGAGAGAGAGAGAGAGAGAGAGAGAGAGAGAGAGAGAGAGAGAGAGAGAGAGAGAGAGAGAGAGAGAGAGAGAGTTTCTCGCCGGCCTTGGACTGAGCGATAAAGTTTCCACAATTGAATGGATGATAAATTCCCTTTTAAACACACCGACGAGGAGCGTGGTCGAGCACACGCAGGATTTACAGCGCCGGAAACGTTACGACACAGAGCACGAAGGAAACAAAATGACGTACCACAAACCTAAGTAAATATATAATCTAACCTAACTTATCTGACTAACGGACTAACTGACTAAACTACTAACCAAATATTGTAACTAGTCTGACTAACTAACCTAACTAACCTACTAAAATTACCAACCTAACTGCCAAACCTACTCAACTAAAATAACCAACCCACTAAGGACCAAAATTACTAACCCAACCGAAATTACTAACCTAACTACTTACCTTCTAACTAATCCAACTAACTTAACTATCTTAACTGACTAACTAACCTAACTTAACTAACCTAACCCATTAACCAAGCCTAACTAACATAACCCAACTAACCCAACTAACCTAACCAATCAACCTAACTTACTCAGCCCAATCTAACCTAACTAACCTAACTAACCTAACTCCAACCCAAATTTAACTACCCCAACCTAATTAATCACTAACCTAGAACTAAATAACCAACGTTCTAATTAACCCTAACTAACTATCTAACTTACCTAACTAACGTTTTAACTAACTGACTAATCTTATGCAGCGAGAGCCTGATGAAGGCGTTGTGAAAATCAGGAAGTCACTGTAGAAAATATATCACAATCTTAAACAGTTTGTCTTATGTATATTTTGCCGTCAAAGAAACAAAAGAAGAGTTAATTTATTCACTTTTGGTCTGTTTACATTTTCATATGTTTTTTTTCAATTATTTACTCTTATCTATTTTATCTAGTTCTTATTTTATCTGGTACAAAGAAGCCAATATTTCCTTCCTCTTATATATTCTATGGCGAGGTTTAGTTTTTTCTTTCTTTCATCAATGCGCATTTCATTCACGGCTCAGATAAACGTTTTACTTCAGCACGCAATCCATTCAGACGGAAGCGAGCGAGCGGTGAAAAAGTTGACCCATTCTCTTCCTCCTCCTCCTCCTCCTCCTCCTCTCCTCGGCAAAATGAAGGTCTGAGACGCGCCTAGTAAATGCCATCTTAAAGTACTGCATCTTGCTCGAGTTGACGCCCAGGTTACCGATGCCCTTTCAAGCGTGTAGGAAGGGTGGTGGAAACATGAAAACATGGACTAGCAGGCAGCAGAAAGCCTGTTGGCTCATTACTAGGCTGCCTGCGTTCAGTGATTTAATCAATCCGTTTGCCATAGGAGTGGCTTGCAGGGAAGGATTAAAGCACTTGTGTATCTACTCTTGGGAACGTTCAGTTCACTCCCGATGCAGCAAAGTGGCGATCAATGCGTTTCTTGAAGGAGTTGATGGTCTCTGCGCTAACCACTTCTGCAGGAAGGCTGTTCCAGTGGCGAACAACTCTATTCGAGAAATAACTCCTGCCGATGTCGGTATTGCATCGCTTTGCTTGAATTGTTTTTCCGTTGTTTCTTGTTCTCAGGTTGGTTTGTAGCGTGAAGAGTTTGGAGTGATCAACGTTGCTGAGCTTGTTCAGGTACTTAAAGACTTGTATCATGTCTCCCCGCAGGCGTCTCTTTTCCAACGTGAAGAGGTTGAGTCGCTCGAGTCGCTCTTCATAGGGCTTCGTCCTCAGTGATGGTATCATCTTCGTGGCGCGGCGCTGTACTCTCTCAAGTAATTCAATGTCTTTCCTGTAATTAGGAGACCAGAACTGCACGGCGTATTCCAGGTGGGGCCTTACCAACGAATTGTACAAGGATAACATAACTCCCGGCGTCTTGTATTCGAAGCTCCTCGATATGAACCCAAGCATTGTATTGGCTTTCTTACAGGCGGACTTGCAGTGTTTTATTTGTTTCAAGTCACTGCTGATGGTGACTCCGAGGTCTCTTTCCTCTTGCACAACATGTAGTGGTTCGCCACCCATGTGGTATGTGTGGTTGCTGTTTCTGGATCCGATATGCATTACTTTACATTTGGTAGTGTTGAAGGACATCTGTCATTTTTCTGACCACCGAGTGATCTGGTCCAGGTCTCTCTGGATAATTTTGCAGTCTGCCGCTGTGAGGGCCTTCCCACCCACCTTTGTGTCGTCGGCAAATTTTGAAAGATTGGATTTCAATCCTAGTTCTAGGTCGTTGATATATATGATGAAAAGTATGGGTCCCAGCACTGACCCCTGTGGCACTCCACTTGTGACCGAGAGCCACTCGGAGGCCTGTCCGTTGAGTACAACTCGTTGTTTTCTTCCAGTGAGCCAGTCCTTGATCCACGCTGTCAGATTGCCGCCTAATCCCGCCGACTTGAGTTTCTTGAGGAGTCTTTCGTGTGGCACTTTGTCAAAGGCTTTCTGAAAGTCTATATATAACATCGCTGGGGATATGATTATCCCAGTTTTCATAGATACCTTGGAAGAAGTCCAATAAATTGGTCAAGCATGAGCGCTTGTTCCTGAAACCGTGCTGAGCATCGGAAATGATGTTGTTGTCTTCAAGGAACCTAACGAGTTTGTCTCTGATGATCTTCTCGAGGATTTTTCCCGCCACAGAGGTCAGGCTGATTGGTCTGTAGTTTAGGGTGGAGAGGGAAGGAAGGAGGGAGGGAGGAAGAGAGCAAGGGAACGAGTTAGAAGGAGAGAGGGTAGGAGTGGAGAAGGAAAGAAGTAGAAAGGAAGGTAGGAAGGTTAGCATTGGAAGGAGGACGATATGGAGAGAGAGAAGGGGAAGAGGGAGGGAGGGGAAAAAAGTAATGGAAAGAAAGAGAGATGGAGAGAGGGAAGAAGGGTTATAGGATACGGGAGAGAAGTAAAGGAGGAGGAAGGGAGGGAGCGAGGAGAGGAAGGAAAGGGTGAAGGGTATGGGAGAGAAGTAAAGAGGAAGAGAGGGAAGGAGGCAAGCAAGAAAACGTGGGAGATACATAGAGAGGGATGGAGGGGTGGAGGATATGGGAGATAAGAAAAGAAGGGAGAGAGGGTGGGTATTGAACTGAAGCAAGGTAAAGGAGAAAGAGAAGGGTAATAGAAGGAGAGCAAGGGAAGGAGAGAGAGCTTGATACAGACAACAAAGGGTGGAGGGAGGATAAAAAGAGAAGGTAGATGTGAACAGAAAGAAGGGTGATAAAAGGAACAGAGAGACAGGTCAAATTAAAGGATGGGGGAAGAACAAGAAGGGTGGGAGGGAGATAAGAAAGGAGAGAGGGAGGGAGAGAGGAAAATCTGATAAAGGAAAGAAGGTAAAAGAGTGACGGATCAAAGGTTTAAATAAAGAGGAAGTGAAGTGTGGACGGAGGAAGGAAGTGAGGAAAGAGGGAGAGGAAGGATGGAGGGAAGGGAAGGAGGGAGGAAGGGAGGGAGGGAGGGCTTGACGTAAATGAAAGTGGCGGATAAAATGCTGTGAAGTAAATATTAGATGAAAGAGGGAGTGGAGGCATGGAGGAAAGAAGAGATGAACTGGGAGATGAGGAGAGAAAGATGAGAAGGCAAGTGAGAATGTGACAGAAAGAGGATGAGAAAGAGGGAAAGAGGGAGAAAGATGAACAAGCAAGTGAAAGCAAAATGGAAGAAGATTAGAGATAAAAGGGGATGAAAGAGATGCGTAAAAAGAGGAAGGAGGAAAAGGAGAATGAAGAAGGGAGGTGACGTTGATAGCAGGAGCAGAGGAAGAAAGGAAGTGTTAGAAATATAGAAGAAAAAAAACATGAATAAGAAAGGGAAGATCATACAAGAGACAAAAAAAGAAAGAAAGTCAGAAATTAAAAGAAATACAAATCTTACGAATACGAAAAGTTAAAGTTCAAGTGAAAAAAAAAATAGAAGGGAAGATAAGACGAGGAAGAAAAAAGAAGCAAGAGTCAAGACAGAAATAAAACGTTGAATGTAGTAGATGAAAAAAATAGTATACGTTATTCCCACGGGCGTTAAAAATAATACAAGGTTAATGAATGAAGGTGAAACAACGGCAGCAATAGCAAGGGAAATAAATATCCTTAACAACAAACAAAATACCGGTAATATATTTCCTCTGTTGTACGATATAAAAAAAAATCACGTGTTTAAAGCAGAATTGATAGCTCATTTGACCCAGTCCCCGGAGCTTTCACAGTTAAATAAGAGATGAATGATTTGCGGGAATGCTGTTATTATTATTATTATTATTATTATTATTATTATTATTATTATTATTATTATTATTATTATTATTATTATTATTGTTGTTGTTGTTGTTGTTGTTGTTGTTGTTGTTGTTGTTGTTGTTTTGGCTAATGGTATAGATGAAACAATGAAGGGATAATAAATGTTTTCTGTGCGTGTGTGTGTATGTGTGTGTGTGTGTGTGTGTGTGTGTGTGTGTGTGTGTGTGTGTGTGTGTATGGAAGACATGATAAAAACAGATTGACAGATTGGTAGACAGACAGACAGATAGATAGCCACAGACAGACAGACGGACAAATAGAAATAGATTGACAGACAGACAAACAGCCACCATTACCACCACCATTCAACCACAACCACCACTACCCCCACCACAACACCCCCACCGCCATTCCCATCCCCACCAACACCACCACTACAACTCCCCTCCTCCCCCTACCTCCCTCCCCTCCAGGCCCTTAATCATCAACACCATCATTACGCACTAGGCAATTAGGGCGAACTAGGCCACCTCCGCTCACCTGGAAAATCGGGCGCCTCCTGCTGCAGGTAATGAATGAATCGCCGAGGCCGCTCACCTGTAGGGGCGGAGGGGCGAGGCTGCTCATTACCTGTCCCATCGTCAATCTGGGTCAGGCAGGTGTAGGGGGAGGTGGAAGAGGAAAGGGGGTAGAGGATGCGTCGGTGTGGGTGGGTGGGTGAGTGGGTAGGTGTTCGTGTTTGTCGGTGAATGAGAAAATGAGAAAAATAGAGAACTGTGTGTTAGTGCGTAGGGAAATTGAAGCTCGGGACAGATTTGGTGTTTACTAAATTAAGGGAAATGATAAAGATTCACAGGTAAGGGAAAAAAATATGCGTAGATAAAATGGAAAATGAACTGCATTATAAATAATAGCAGGCAAACCTAAACAGACAAAGCATATAATTAAGACAGACAAAACATACAAGGAAGAACAGAAAAAAACAAAATTATCAAGAATCAAAAAGCGAAAACTTACAAATTCATTACTCATTCAGAAGGACAAATGCCACTTATCTTTCTTATTATGTATCATTAAAAAAATATATATATTACTCAGAGTTTAAAATATATAACAAATCTGATCTTGCCTTTCAAATCATTTTCCAGCATAACCATTTGATGTGCGTTAATTTATAGGCTGTTCAGCGAGAGAGAGAGAGAGAGAGAGAGAGAGAGAGAGAGAGAGAGAGAGAGAGAGAGAGAGAGAGAGAGAGAGAGAGAGAGAGAGAGAGAGAGAGAGAGAGAGAGAGAGAGAGAGAGAGAGAGAGAGAGAGAGAGAGAGAGAGAAAGCAGATAAACAGAGGTAATTACTTAGAGAAAACAAATAAACAAACATATGATAGATACACACACACACACACACACACACACACACACACACACACACACACACACACACACACACACACACAAATGACTGAAATATAAAAAAAAGGGAAGCCGTCATAGCGAGGGGGAGAATGAACACTTTCCGCCCCAAATTGAACACAAATAAAGAAATAAACAAACACACAAACACACACACATGGTACCACGAACATGCAATTGAGCGTTCACCTGGATGTGTGTGTGTGTGTGTGTGTGTGTGTGTGTGTGTGTGTGTGTGTGTGTGTGTGTGTGTGTGTATTTTATAATGTATTTTCCTCTGTGTTTATTGAGAGCTTTGTACTTTATTTATGTGTTGAGTGATCTGTTTATTTGTTCATTTATTTCGTTTAGTGTTGTTTTTTTGTTATTTTTTGTTATTTTTTTCAGGTTGGTGTTAATGTCCTTTCAACTCTTCCGGACTGTCAGTTGGAACGCACGTATGTATAGTTATTAAAAGTCTCTCTCTCTCTCTCTCTCTCTCTCTCTCTCTCTCTCTCTCTCTCTCTCTCTCTCTCTCTCTCTCTCTCTCTCTCTCTCTCTCTCTCTCTCTCTCTCTCTCTCTCTCTCTCTCTCTCTCTCTCTCTCTCACACACACACACACACACACACACACACAACTCCCCTGTCTTTAATATATCATGTTAAAATATATCAACTTTTGTTTTAATTAGCAACACTGGAGTTATGTATTTATTGTCTATAGATTCATAATGTTGCAGGTGTTTACTCTAACTAATACATGACGCTTTAGTTTATTTATATTTTGCTGTTATATTAAGCTCCATAAATCTGCTCTTTTAAAATATATGTAAAGGTGCAGTTTCCTAATATTTTTTTTCATTTGATATGTGATGCTACAAGTTTATACTCACTTGTTTTATATGTAACACTAAAGTTGTTTCATTAATATCTGTAAATATATATAGCTACATGCATTTGCTCTCCTTTGATGTGTAATGATTCAGCGATTTACTTATCTCTCTGTAAATATACTTGATTGTAAAGGCATTTGGTTTCGTCTGATGTGTTGTGCTGCTGTGCTTCACCTGTTTCCTGTTAGTATATGAAGCTACAGGTATTTTGTTTCATGTCTGTGTGATATATTTCCCAGTGCGTTGTGAGGCGAAGCGACACGCTCCTCTGCAGTTACTCGTGTTTGTTAAAGGGGAGGAGATGTACTGGTGTGCCTTTGTTTGTGTGTGTGCGTGGGGATGTGTGTGGGGGGGTGGCGGGTGAGGGGGGGGTCTGATCACTAATTGGACTCGTCATCGCCAGCAAGTACTCTCCCGACTAGAGCAAGCTCATTATAGTCAATCCCTGGGTACTGTTGGGATCTTCACACACCGCACACCCCATCGCCCATGCTCAATGGGGGACATTAATCGCTCCTTGTCAGCGGAAAAATCCGGCCTGAGCGGGGCTCGAACCTCCGCCTGCCAGGCCGCGAAGAGTGGTAGCGCAGAGCTTTAACCGCTGACTATCGGAGCGGTGTGTGTGAGGGGGGGAAGGGAGTGTACGTGTTTTTTCTTTTCATATTATTTATACTTAAGTTTCCCTTCTCATGTCATCTTCATTTCTGTTCTTTTTTTAAGTTTTCCAAAGTTTTGATTTTCTGTAGTTTTTTTTAATTTAGGTTTCAGCTTTCCTTAATTAAATCTTGCGTAAGGGAAGATGTGACTTTTCCTTTCGTTTGTTTCTTTTTGAGACAAAGATGTTTGTTATCGTTCACAAACCTAATCTCTCTCTCTCTCTCTCTCTCTCTCTCTCTCATCCCTATACATCACATTCCGTCACCCTCACGTTCTCTCACCCTTTTCCCTCCTCCTTCATCTCATCCGTCTTCTCCGGTACCTCCTCCTCCTCCTCCTCCTCCTCCTCCTTCCATTTGTTTCCCACGGCAGCATCTTATCGTGTTTCCTGTCTCTCCATATTCATTTGTCTCTCGTGACGTTATTTAAGAACATAAGAACATAAGAACGCAGGAGTCTGCAAGAGGCCGGTAGGCCTGTACGGTGTACGAGGCAGCTCCTTTGACCCTAAGCTCCCGTGTATCAAACCCCACCTAATATCGCTGTCCATGAATTTATCTAGTCTATTTTTGAATGTGACAATTGTATTGGCACTCACCACATGACTGCTAAGCCTATTCCACTCATCCACCACCCTATTAGTAAACCAATTTTTGCCTATGTCCCTGTTGAATCTGAATTTATCCAGTTTAAACCCGTTACTTCGTGTCCTACCCGGTTCTCTTACCAACAAAACCTTATGAATGTCTCCCTTATTAAAGCCCTTCATCCATTTATAAACCTCGATCATGTCTCCACGCACCCTTCGCCTTTCTAGAGAATGCAAGTTTAACTGTTTGAGTCTTTCCTCGTATGGCAAGTTTCTCAACCCCTGAATCATCTTAGTCATCCTCCTCTGCACCGATTCTAACATTTTGTATCCATTCTATAGTAGGGTGACCAGAACTGAACCGCATAGTCAAGATGAGGTCTAACTAATGCTAAATATAGTTTGAGGAAGACTTCGGGCTTCTGTTGCTTACGCCCTTGAAATAAATCCCAGTACCCTATTAGCTCGATTTCTAGCTTGAATGCATTGTGCCCTTGGACGGAGATCAGAGCTCACTAAGACCCCTAAATCCTCTCGCACCCAGACCTACTTATGAGAGTGTCATTTAAGCAATAGTTATGTGAGGGGTTGTTCCTACCTACACTCAGAATACTGCACTTCCCTACATTGAACTCCATCTGCCATTTATCCGCCCAGTCATATAATCTGTTGAGTTCACCTTGGAGAATACTAGCGTCCTGATCCGACTCAATTACTCTACCGATCTTGGTATCATCTGCAAATTTACTAACATCACTACTAATTCCTGTGTCTAAGTCATTGATATAAATAATAAACAAAAGTGGACCTAATACCGAACCTTGTGGGACCCCACTCGTAACACATCCCCAGTCAGATCTTTACCATTGATTTGCACTCTTTGCTTCCTATTGCTAAGCCACGCCTTGACCCAGTTCAAAACTTTACCCTCTACTCCGTGAGCCTGTAATTTAAGCAACAGTCGTTGGTGAGGAACTTTGTCAAACGCTTTACTAAAATCAAGATAGATTACATCATAATTTTCATCTCTGTCAACCGCCTCAAATACTTTATTGTAGAAGGACAAGAGATTGGTGAGGCATGACCTACCTTTTGTGAACCCATGCTGCGAGTCGTGAATTAAGCTATGTTTCTCTAAATGCTCCTGAATGTTCCTGGCTATTATGGACTCCAGCATCTTCCCTATAACCGATGTTAAGCTAATTGGGCGATAGTTTGAAGCAACTGACCTGTCCCCCTTTTTAAAATCGGCGTCACATTAGCTACTTTCCATAGGCTCGGCACATAGTTAGTATTAACCGACATCTTAAAGATGTCGGTTAGTGGGTCACTGATTATATCACCTAGCTCCTTTAATACCCTCGGAAATATCCCGTCAGGACCTGGCGACTTGTTCTTCTTAAGCTTATCTATCTCATCCTGAACTACTTGCCTGGTAATGATTATATCCCTCAATTTATCGCCATCCCCGCCCTCGTACACCTGAACTCTTTCCGGTATAGTCGTTCGATCCTCCTGTGTGAATACTGAAAGGAAGTAGTCGTTCAACAATGTGCTCATATTTTCGTAATTTTCTACTAGCTCCCCTGTGTTTGATTTCAGCGGTCCAATTTTCTCCCGTGTTTTTGTTCTATACATCTGAAAGAGGCCCTTAGGATTACTTTTCGCCTCATTTGCTACTTTGATCTCATAGTTCTTTTTTGCTATCCTGGTGTTTTTCTTAACTAATCTAGATAGTTCGACGTACCGGCCCCTGAGATGTGTTTCCCCATTCTTTATTTTCAGATAAATTCCCTTCTTTAACCCAATCTCGTGTTTTAGTCCACGAGTCATCCACTTAGGATCATTGTTTTCTTTTCTAAGTGTTCGCTGTGGTATATGCTGTTCTTGCCCCTCTACTATTACTCTAACTAAATTATTGTAAGACATTTCTACCTGGTTCTCCTGGCTCTCCAATCCGCAGTTCTGGCCCTCATGAATCCCTAAATTATCCCAGTTTACCCCTTCAAGATGTCTTCGAAGCCCCTCGTAGTTTGCTTTTCTAAAATCTGGCACTAACACTGGGTTTGGATCGCGGGTTACCGCCCAGTCTAACCTAAAACGAACCGTTCTGTGGTCACTATTTCCTAACTCTCCGCCCACCTCCAACTCACGTAGCAAGTTCCCATTATTGGTTAGGACTAAGTCTAATATGTTATCTCCTCTGGTAGGCTCAGTAACTACCTGCTTAAGGAAATTATCTTGTATAACTTCAAGAAAGTCCTCGGCTTCCAGGTCACCCACTAGATCTTCCCAGTCTATATTCCTATAATTAAAGTCCCCCATTACGCAGACATTTCTACTCATACTGCCCCTGCCAATCTCCTGTAGTAATATACTCGTCCTGCCTGTTAAGGTTGGGTGGCCTGTATATAACTCCTAGAGTTAGTTTTTCTTTCCCTTTGTAAACGTCCACCCAAACTGATTCAGAATCCATGTTAGTTTTGACTGAGTTGTTAACTAAACATTTAAGTGAGTCTTTAACATATAGCGCAACTCCACCTCCCTTTCTGCCCCTTCTGTCTTTGTGAAACATCTGATAACCCGTTATTTCAAATTCTGACCTAAAATTTCTATTAGCAAAGTCTATCCATGTCTCAGTGATCGCTATTATGTCAAAATTTTCTGAACAAGCTTCACCCCTTAGTAAGTCTATCTTGTTTCTGAGGCTCCTGCTGTTAGTATAGAAGATTCTTAGCCCGTCCTCTGTTACTCCTCTAGAATTACTTCTAAGCTGCCTGGTTATATTATGAGCTAGATGTCCCCTCCCATTACTCCCATTACTCCTCCCCCCCTCGCCTATACTAAAAAATCCCTCAGGGTACCAAGTGCTCGCTCAAGGGAGTCTGAGAGAGCCTCAACACCCTTGAACGTCAAGTGTATCCCGTCACGGGCGTAGAGGGCGTCGTTGCCAAAGAAGAGGTCCCAATTGTCGACGAACAGCCACCCATTGCGCTCGCAGTGCTCAGCAAGTCTGCTGTTCACTGCTATCGCCCTGGACAGCCATCCATCGCCAACGCCCCTCCTTGGCAGGATGCCACACACCACTGGTGACCCACCAGCGTCACGTGTCCTGCCTAACAATTCTCTAAAACGCCTGAGAAGTTCCTCGCTTGGCACACGAGAAACGTCGTTTCCGCCACAGCTGAGAAAGACAATGGGGTTCGATCCCTCGCTTGCCATACACGCCTCAATCCTGTCTGATATATGGCCCACCCCTGCCCCTGGGAAACACACCCTCGTCCTGTTCTTATCCTTGGAGCAAAAATACCTGTCAACATAACGAACCTGACTATCACCAACAACAAGAACCCGACGTTCGGAAGGGGTGCCAGTTGGGGTGGGTGATGGGGGGTGGGGATAGCGGGATGGGCGGGTCGGGACCTGCTGTGAAGAACGAGGAGAAATTGTGGAAGAGGTGGAAGGTGGAAAGGGGGAGGAGGAGGAGGAAGAGGAAGAAGGAGAAAGGGAGGGTGAGGTGGTGGAGGAGGAATGGACGAGGAGAGGGAGGAGGAAGAGGGGAAAGGGAAGGTAAGGGACAGGTGTTGGAGGGAGGGACGAGCGAGGAGGCGGAGGACAAGGAGGAGAAAGAGGGAGAGGAGGAGGAGGGGGAGAGGGAGCGGGAAGAGGGGAGAGGGGGGACGGAAGAGGAAGGCGAGGAATTTGAGGCGGAGGAGGAGGAGGGTGAGGAGGAGGAGGAGGAGGAGGAGGATGAGGAAGGAGGAGTAGGTGAAAGGGAGAGTGAGGTGGGGGAGGGACGGACGAGGAGAGGGAGGAGGAAGAGAGGGAAGGGGAAGGTGAAGGACAGGTGTGGGAGGGAGGGACGAGCGAAGAGGCGGAGGACAAGGAGGAGGAAGGGGGAGAGGAGGAGGAGGAGGAGGGTGGGCGGGGAGAGGGGAGAGGGGGGACGGAGGAGGAAGGCGAGGAGGAGGAGGAGGAGGAAGAGGAGGAAGAAGAGGAGAAGGAGGGGTGGGAAGCGGGGAGATCGGAGATGGTCGAGGAGGAGGAGGAGGAGGATGGGAGGGGCTGCTGTGTGGTTGAAGACAATACTAGAGGGGAGGAGGACGAGGAAGAAGAGGAAGAGGAGGGGGAGGAGGACGAGGAAGAAGAGGAAGAGGAAGGGGAGGAGGAGGAGGCGGGGCTTGTTGCTGCTACACTAACCAGTAAGTGTACCTGGGCGGCGAGAGTCGTAACCCTATTCTCTAACTCTATGATCCTCTGATCATCCTTCTGAGTCTTAACGCAGAACCTACAAACGTCCTTGGAAAGAAAGTACTGCTTGGCCATGCGAGGGCCACACCCAGAACAACGCTTGAGGGACGTCAAGGTGAAGATATGGGCGAGGCAAGACGGAAACTATTAGGCGCGTTAAGACGATAACAAAGTACGCAGCTGCGGTGAGGTCGTCAGGTCAAAAATGTGTATCTAGGAAAACAAACCAACAGCTGCGGTGAGGTCGCAGTCAGGTCAAAAATGTGTATCTAGGAAAACAAACCACAGCTGCTGTAAGGTCGCAGTCAGGTCAATTCCCCGGGGAAAAGGGTGTGTCTCGGGTAAAAAGGCGCGGTTATTTCTACCCACCAAGACAAAACATAGGCCAATATTAATATACTGGGAAATCACTTATGTAAAGAAGATAATAACTGTGTTCACTAGGTTTGCGCGGAAAGTGGATTATCTAGTGTTTTGGTGTGGACTTAGAAATTAACGTAGCTTGGCGCGCCTGATTCACGTAGTCCTATTATCACAGCACAGTAAAGTATCCTAATAATAGAAGGAGAAGAAAACACAAAAGCAATATAAAAAACACAAAAGCAATATAAAACCGTGTAGCACTGGGTTGGCGTGAAAGAATGTTGAATTTAGTGTAGATGTGGGAAGCTTAATACACTTGTCCTAGGAGTAACTGTGGATCACTATCTAACTAAGTAAATACTAAATCAGAACACTTAGCGGTCTGTAGTAGAAGGCAGGGTAATCCTCCTGGTTTTGTAGTCCTCCAGTACAGCAGCAGTTACACAGAAGCACAGAACGCCTCACACCGCGAAAGCAGAGGAAAACAGAGGAAAGAGCGAGTTGGCACCACACAGCAGCGGGGCAAAGTCACGTGTGAACCCAAGGAAGGTCTTTTGTTTTTCCTTTGTTTCTCTCTTTCGTTAGTCTTTATTGTGTTTTATCTATCCTTTTATTTATGTTTGTGTTGCAGTATTATGCTATTTACTGCTTCTTGTAGTCTCTTGTGTGTTTTTATTTTATTTATATTGTTTTCTTTTAGTCCAGTTTCCCCTTTCGACTAAACATTCTTTTTCCTGTTTCTCTATAATGTTTTTTTTTTTTTATCGTTCCTTTCTTGTTACTTTTATACCTTTCTTTCCTTCCGTACTTTCGTATACCTGCCGTTTAGTTTTATTTGTTTGTGGTTTTGTTATAGTGTTATTTTATTGTCTGTTTTTTCTTTATTTATTTTTGTTTTCCTTCTTCTAAACCTTGAAATTACTTGTCATTCAATATTTTATCGCATGTTTCGTCTTTCTCTTTTTACCTTTCCTTTTTATTAATTTTTATTTTACTTGCTCGTGTATTTTCTCATTTTCTGTTCAACTCATTTTCAGAACATAAAGAATATATTTGGCACGTTCATAATTAACTAATGACACGTTCTTGCCAGTCTTATACCTTTCCTTTCCTTAGATTTTCCTTTAAGTTTTTCCTCTTCCTCAATGAATTAAGAGTGATTGTCATAATTCAAAACTTTTCATCTCTTATCTGTTTATCCTCGTTCCACTTTCCCTCTACAGTGAGTTGCTTTTCCTTCGTTTTTCTTTCCTTTGTCTACCATATATTTTGCATTTTTGGTTCTGCTTTTGTCTATTATATTTTTTTCGTTTATATTTACCTCTTCCTTAATGGGACTTATTTGGTAGTTTTTCCTCCCGTTCCACGTTTTCTGTAATGGTGTTATATTTGCATTAATTAATCTCTGAGGTGCCCTTCCTACATATTTAATCTCTTTGTATGTTTGCATAATTGTAGCGCTTAACTTCCTTCGACTTTTTTTACATATTTAATAATTTCTCTCTCTCTCTCTCTCTCTCTCTCTCTCTCTCTCTCTCTCTCTCTCTCTCCCTATCAGCAGTGCTCCTCGTAGCCCCACAAGTACAAAAGTCATCTTTGGGGAACACAACTTTTGTCCTCCTCCTCCTCCTCCTCCTCCTCCTCCTCCTCCTCCTCCTCCTCCTCCTCCCCCCCCTCCCCCTGCTCCACCTCTTTACCTTTCAAAGCGACTCCCTTCCTCTGTTCCTTTCCCTCTCGCGTGTCTCAGCCTTCCCTCCTCTCAGTTCTCTTCTCCTCCGTCTCCTCATCCCTTCATTTTTCTTTTTTTCTGCTACCTCCTTTTCTTATTACAGCTTCTCTACTTTTCTAAATTCTCTCTCACCTTTCTCCCTCCTTACCTCTGTTTTCCTTATCTACCTTTTTTCACCTTGCTATTCTTTTATGTTCCTATCCTCAGGTGAGGAGGATGGGAGAGGAGAGAGGGAGGACAGGTAACGATATGGGGAGAGAAGGAGAAAGGCGGAAAGGAAAAAGTAAACGATGGAAGGGAGATGAAGAGAAAGGATGGAGGGAGGAGGATGGAAGGAAGGAAGAAGGTGAGGAGGATGGGAGAGGAGAGAGGGAGGACAGGTTAAGAGATGGGGAGAGAAGGAGAAAGGCGAAAAGGAAGAGGTAAACGATGGAAGGGAGATGAAGAGGAAGGATGGAGGGAGGAGGATGGAAGGAAGGAAGAAGGTGAGGAGGATGGGAGAGGAGAGAGGGAGGACAGGTTAAGAGATGGGGAGAGAAGGAGAAAGGCGAAAAGGAAGAGGTAAACGATGGAAGGGAGATGAAGAGGAAGGAGGGAGAAAGGAGGATGGAAGGAAGGAAGAAGGTGAGGAGTTTGGGAGAGGAGAGAGGGAGGACAGGTAGCGTGGTGTGGTGAGGAGGAGGAGGAAGGGTTAAAGGAGGAAGGAAACGATGGAGGTGAGGTTGATAAATTGAGGGTAAAGAGGAGGAAGATAATGGATGGGGGAAGATAGGGAGGAAGAATGATGGAAAGAAAGGCGGGAAGTGATGGAATAAGCAGAAGAGAAGGGAGAAAAAAAGTTATAGGAGAGGTGAATAAGGCGATAGTTAATTAAAGAGAAGAAAAATAAAAATAAAATGTAAGAGAGCAGTTCAGCAGGTAGAAAGGTTATGACAAGAAGAGGAGGTAGATAAAGGGACAATAGCTGAAAAGCGCCGGGTTGTGAAAGTCTCTCTCGTGACCGAGGCTCAGGACAAGCGATTGGTCTTTGAGGCGTTTTCAAGACCCTGTGGGAGCGAATTCCCAGTGTTGGAGGCATCTAACACAGCAGTATCTATTTTCCATGCACAATTTTTATACAATTCAATTTATGGTCACAATTTAAGTTATTTCGAAAGCGCTTTTAATATTTCTCCAAACTGTTAACTCGCTTAAATTTCTAACAATGCCTTCGAACCTTAAGTGTGACGTCTGTCCCGGACGATTTGCAGCTCAGTTCTTCCAGCTGAGTAAAACTTGCCGCCTCTGCGTTCAAAGATTACATCTTCAGAAGGCTGTGACTGAATGGAAAGTCAAGCACAATGAACTTGAAAAGAAATTTGTAGCCCTTCAGGAATTTGTTTTAACAAATGTGGCAGTGACTCCACCATCGATGGTGGAGAGGCCCTCCACCGAGAATGTGCCCTCTCCAGACGACCCTCCTGCTTCACGGGAGGACGTGTTACCTGCCTCACGGGTTGACTCCCAGCCTGCCTCACAGGATAACCCCCAGCCTGCCTCACAGGATAACCCCCAGCCTGCCTCACAGGCTAACCCCCAGCCTGCCTCACAGGCTAACCCCCAGCCTGCCTCACAGGCTAACCCCCGGCCTGCCTCACAGAACAACCGCCAGCCTGCCTCACAGGCTGACCCCCAGCCTGCCTCACAGGCTAACCCCCAGCCTGCTTCACAGGCAAACTCCCAGCCTGCCTCACAGGACAACTTCCAGCCTGCCCCACTTAACGCTTCTCTTCCTGCTTCACAGGATGTCGGGTTCCAACCTGTAAGGAATGGAGCCAAACCGAAGCAGGCAACCAAGGATTTACTGACCCCCACTATCTTCAATAGGTTCCAGGTGCTGGCAGACACCATGGAGGATGAGTTCGAGACTCGCCTAGTTGGGGACTCCATGGTGCGTGGCCAGCTGGTTGAGTTCTGTGGTCGTTCATCAAACGGCCGCAGAAAACGTTACTGCTATCCAGGTGTCAGACTGGACGACATCACCGCAGCGTGCGATGATGTCACGAGAAATGCCGACCGAAACACCCTCTTTGTCATTCACGCGGGGACAAATGACGTAAAGACAACCCTTTCTGAGGAACTGCTTGAGAAATACTGCCGCATGATCAAGCAGTATAAACGCAAAACGGATGCCAGTAACATCATAATCTCAGGAATCCTCCCGATGGTCGGTGCCGAATCTAGCTTTTACAGTAAGGCCTTCAGCACAAACAACAGACTTCAGTCCCTTTGCTCACAAGAAAACGTCCAGTTCGCTAACTTGTGGAACAATTTTTACTACGATTCAGACTTGTTCCTTCCTGATGGCATTCACTTAAACCCTGTTGGAGCAGCCCGTTTCGGGAGGCTGCTCTGTGACCAAGTGGCTCTTCGAAAGCCAAAAAACGCGGAGGCGAGAGCACCAGCAGCTCCACCGTAAGGGTGCACTCAACCCGCAAAACTCCCGACTCGAATCACATTAAAGCATGCTATGTAAACGCTCGTAGCCTACGTAACAAATTTGAAGACTTAGAAGTCCTCGCAGCTACAAATCATTATCACATCATCGGAGTCACAGAATCTTGGATAGACACTTCAAATAGAGATTTCATTGCGGAATATAGATTACCGGGTTATACCATTTTTAGTCATGAAAGAGAGAACAGACAGGGTGGAGGCGTTATCTTTTATATCCACAACTCTCTCCATCCAGTATCCGTGAAAACAGATATTATAACCAATGTAGACACGGTCTTCATTGAAATTAAAAATAAATCTCGTAAAATAGTAATTGGACTTATCTACAGACCGCCAAGGCAGACTCTTGATATCGACCACGCATTAAGTGAATTATTATTAGAAACAAGTAGCAGTTGCGAGGCAGTAATTGTTGGGGACTTTAACTTGCCAGTGAAATGTTGGGGTGAACAGTTGAACTGTCATACAGGGCTCGACCTGTACACAAATTTACTAGAAAGTGATTTACATCAACACGTTCAAGAACCGACTCGGGAAAATAATATACTTGACCTTATCTTTTCAACGACAGCTGATCTAGTTAACGAAGTAAATGTTGGTCCAGTTTTTAGTTCTAGCGATCACCGAACAATCACATTCAGCATCAATATGAAAGAAAGTAAAGTAACTCCTAGTAAAGAAAAGGTGCCTGATTATCAGAGAGCGAATTTCGTAAGACTCCGATCAATTCTAAATAATTCTGACTGGACTGAAATCACGGCGGAAACAGATATTGATAAATCTTGGGGGGCCTTCACCACAATATTGAACAATGCCATAAGCATATGCGTACCCTATCGTAACAGACGTTCAGCTTCTAAGAAGAAACCCAAATGGTGGAATAACGAAATTCAAAATAGCCTATCTCTTAAAAAACGCGTATACAGTAGGTACATATCATCTCAGAGCGAGGCTGACAAACTAGAGTTGGACAGAATTCGCCGCGAAACCAAGAAATTAATAAAACGAAGCATAGACTCGAAGCAAGAAAAATCTTGAAGAATATATAGCGGAAACAAGTAAATCTAATCCTAAAGAATTTTTCAGCTATGTAAATAATAAAAAGTCACTCACTTGTGGTATCGGACCGCTTGCTAATGAAAATGGTAACCACACGAACGATGAAAATGAAATGGCTACAATCCTAAATAACTTTTTCGCATCCGTATTTACCGACGAAGATTGTTTATCACCTCAACCGCCGGAGGTTAGAGGGACCGAAAAGATGTTAAGTGGCGTGCTCATCGTAGAAAGTGACATTTTACGCAAAATTGAAAAGATTAAAGTAAGCAAAGCTCCTGGTCCAGACAAAATTACCCCTAGGGTCTTAAAAGAAATCAAACATCAAATTTGTAAACCGCTCTCCATCATATTCAATAAATCTTTAACAGCTGGAAAAGTTCCGTCGGATTGGAAACTTGCAAATGTCACACCAATTTTCAAAAAGGGGGACAAGTCTCATCCAGGAAACTATCGACCAATTAGCCTGACATCTATTGTTTGTAAGTTAATGGAGACTATCATTCGCGACAATATGGTGAAATTCTTCGAAGAAAATAATATAATAAATAATTCGCAACATGGCTTCCGTAGTAAACGTTCGTGTTTGACTAACTTACTTGATTTTTTTCACTATATTTTTGAGGTGTTCGATGAAAGCATATCAGTAGATATCATATATCTGGTTTTTCAAAAGGCATTTGATAAGGTCCCCCACCAACGATTGCTCAGCAAACTATTGGCGCACGGTATCTCGGGTAACATTCACAATTGGTTTGCGGACTGGCTCTCTGAGCGGAAACAGAGAGTAGTTCTAAACGGTGTTACATCTAACTGGCTCGATGTCAAAAGCGGCGTACCTCAAGGATCAGTGCTTGGCCCCATGCTCTTCTTAATTTATGTTAATGATATCGATGATGGGCTCATTTGCAAAGTATCAAAATTTGCTGATGACACAAAAATTGCTAGTAAAGTAACTGCGATACTCGACGAAGAAGCTTTACAATCAGATATAGATCGACTTGCACGTTGGGCCAATCAATGGCAAATGAAATTTAACGTTGAGAAATGTAAAGTTTTGCACATCGGAAAAAATAACAATCGCGTTCGGTACGTAATGAATGGCCAACAACTTTCTGCAGTAAGTAAAGAAAAGGATCTTGGAATCACTATATCAAGCGATTTAAAGCCCGGTCAGCATTGTTCAGAGGTAGTTAAAACTGAAAACAAATTGGTTGGCTTTATCGGACGAGTCTTAATAATAAATCGGAAAAAGTATTATTAAAACTGTATAATTCGTTGGTTCGACCTTCTAGAGTACTGTGTACAGTTTTGGTCTCCCTACAGAAAAGATACAGAAAAGTTGAACGGGTCCACCGAAGAGTAACACAGATGATTCCTAGGTTGAGAAATTTGTCATATGAACAAAGGCTTAAAGAAGTAAATTTATTCAGCCTATCAAAACGAAGAATGCGAGGCGATCTAATAGAAGTGTTTAAAATGTTCAAAGGATTCAGTGATATTAATGCGGAAGATTACTTTACAATTGATCGATCAAATAGAACAAGAAGAAATCACAATTTGAAGATAAGTGGTAAAAGCATAGACTTCACAATCTCTTGACGGGAAACGGGGCGCGGGGCCGATTCGCAGGGGGCCGATTTTCAAAAATTTAAAATTTAAATATTTTCAAAATCAAAGCAGCTAGCGACCTGAAACTAAAACAGGCACCTCCTTAGGCATATATGTGAGTCTCATGAGCAGCGGTATCAAAAAATTCAAAGTCGTTCCTAATAAAACCTGATTAATTGTTTTATATAAGTATAACAAAACTTAAAAGGCTATAAAATCCTCAGATTTTACGCTAGATGCACAAACATCACCAAATGCAGAGATAATCACTTATATTTTCAGAATCAATAGCAAAGCTCCTGGTCCAGACAAAATTACCCCTAGGGTCTTAAAAGAAATCAAACATCAAATTTGTAAACCGCTCTCCATCATATTCAATAAATCTTTAACAGCTGGAAAAGTTCCGTCGGATTGGAAACTTGCAAATGTCACACCAATTTTCAAAAAGGGGGACAAGTCTCATCCAGGAAACTATCAACCAATTAGCCTGACATCTATTGTTTGTAAGTTAATGGAGACTATCATTCGCGACAATATGGTGAAATTCTTCGAAGAAAATAATATAATAAATAATTCGCAACATGGCTTCCGTAGTAAACGTTCGTGTTTGACTAACTTACTTGATTTTTTTTCACTATATTTTTGAGGTGTTCGATGAAAGCAGATCAGTAGATATCATATATCTGGATTTTCAAAAGGCATTTGATAAGGTCCCCCACCAACGATTGCTCAGCAAACTACTGGCGCACGGTATCTCGGGTAACGTTCACAATTGGCTTGCGGACTGGCTCTCTGAGCGGAAACAGAGAGTAGTTCTAAACGGTGTTACATCTAACTGGCTCGATGTCAAAAGCGGCGTACCTCAAGGATCAGTGCTTGGCCCCATGCTCTTCTTAATTTATGTTAATGATATCGATGATGGGCTCATTTGCAAAGTATCAAAATTTGCTGATGACACAAAAATTGCTAGTAAAGTAACTGCGATACTCGACGAAGAAGCTTTACAATCAGATATAGATCGACTTGCACGTTGGGCCAATCAATGGCAAATGAAATTTAACGTTGAGAAATGTAAAGTGTTGCACATCGGAAAAAATAACAATCGCGTTCGGTACGTAATGAATGGCCAACAACTTTCTGCAGTAAGTAAAGAAAAGGATCTTGGAATCACTATATCAAGCGATTTAAAGCCCGGTCAGCATTGTTCAGAGGTAGTTAAAACTGCAAACAAATTGGTTGGCTTCATCGGACGAGTCTTTAATAATAAATCGGAAAAAGTAATATTAAAACTGTATAATTCGTTGGTTCGACCCCGTCTTGAGTACTGTGTACAGTTTTGGTCTCCCTACTACAGAAAAGACATAGAAAAGTTGGAACGGGTCCAACGAAGAGTAACAAAGATGATTCCTAGGTTGAGAAATTTGTCATATGATCAAAGGCTTAAAGAAGTAAATTTATTCAGCCTATCAAAACGAAGAATGCGAGGCGATCTAATAGAAGTGTTTAAAATGTTCAAAGGATTCAGTGATATTAATGCGGAAGATTACTTTACAATTGATCGATCAAGTAGAACAAGAAGAAATCACAATTTGAAGATAAGTGGTAAAAGATTCTCGTCGCACGAAGCTAAACACTTCTTCTTCAATCGAGTTGTTAATGTTTGGAACTCTCTACCTTGTGATGTCGTTGATAGTACAACAGTTACGGCCTTCAAGAATAGATTAGACAAGTGTTTTGAATCCAACCAGCAACTAAGATATTACTCATTGTCGTAATAACGTTAAGTTCTTTCGAATACTGGTGTCCTTGTCCGCTTTTATTGCCCGGTTAGTGGTAGCAGTAATGGTAGTTCTTTCCTCTTTCCTACATAAATTCCATGCAGTTTTTCCATGCTGCATGGTTCTTTTTCCTTTCCTGCCAGCTTTGGCTGGAGGGATGGGGGGGTGGGGAGGAGCCTTCGCCTTTGCTGTCCTTCATCTTCCACCTTTGATTAGATAGTTAATGTAGCTTGTCACAAACAACCTCGTAAGGACCAGCAGGTCTGCTGTTGTTTGTTCTTCCTTTGTGTTCCTTTGTGTGTCTCTCTCCGGCATATGACCACAGATGTTGCGCCAACTGAACGAAACTTTCCAACTGTTCCCTTCTCCTATAATTCCTTCCCCTTCTGTCTCTCTCCGGCATATGACCATAGATGTTGTGCCGACTAAACCAAACTTTCCAAATTTAGTGGTACATAGAAAGTAACATTGCCTCCATAGTAAATATCATCATGTCTTGCACAGAAATAAATAGTCAGGGTCTCAAAAACAATAGGCTACCCCTTCCTCAACAATACACATTATTATTATTATTATTATTATTATTATTATTATTATTATTATTATTATTATTATTATTTCAGCGTGAAGATGTCAGGTCGCAACGTGTTGGTCCATCGGCGCACCTTCCAGAACGCCAACCAGGCTCAACACCACCACCACCACCACCACCAGCGAGGACATCAACACCATTCACCACCACCATTGAGGCCAGATCACACCACCACCACCACCACCAACACCAGCGAGGACATCAACACCATTCACCACCACCATTGAGGCCAGATCACACCACCACCACCACCACCACCAGCGAGGACATCAACACCATTCACCACCACCATTGAGGCCAGATCACACCACCACCACCACCAACACCAGGGTGCTCTATGAAGGGTTTAGTGTCATGTCGTCAAGTCCATCTCCCTCAATCTGTTCTGGGACCATTTTAGTTACAATTTTCTGTATCCTTTCCAGCTCCACATACTCCTTTCTGCGGCCTGTCAGTCCATGCTTCCATGTTTCTTCTTCCCGCAAGCTGTTCCATGTGTTAACTAACACTTCTGTGTGAAAAACTTTACTTCTTCCAGTCACTCAATCAGGTTCCTTTGTTAAGTTTCTTTCCGTGTCCTCTCAGCCCCTGCGTTACTGATGCTAAGAAGAGATCATCTCTATCCACCTCATCAAACAGGGGGCTTCGTGGTGCAGTGGTTAGCACACTCGGCTCACGACCGAGAGAGCCCGGGTTCGATTCCCGGGCGGATTGGAAAAATCTGGGCGGCTTTTCCGATACCCTACGCCCCTGTCCACCCCGCAGTGAATGGGTACTACCAGGTATTAATCGGGGGTTGTGTCCCCCCGTCTCCTGGGGTCTGTTCCCTTCTCCTATAATTCCTTCCCCTTCTGTCTCTCCCTGGCATATGACCACAGATGTTGCACCCAATAAACAAAACTTTCCAACTCTTTCCTCATCAAACTTATTTACCAACTTGTACAGTGTGATCAAATCTCCTCTCTCCCTTCTTTGTTCCAGTGTCGTCAAGTCCATCTCCCTCAATGTCTTCATACGTCATATTCGAGAGTTCTGGGACCATTTTGTTGCAATTCTCTGTCTTGAGTCCAACATCATAATCTTCCTTTGCATAGTTTTTCCTTTTTTCCTTATATGCCTCATCTTGGTATTCAAATCCTTCCATAGTTTTCATCTGTCATAGTTGATGCCATTCTTTCCTAAGGGGCACTCGTGACTGACTCCTTCATCTAACTCAACATTTTTTGTGAAAATTAGGTCAAGTCTTGATGGTTGGTCATCTCCTCTTAGCCTTGTTTCTCCTTTAACCCACTGCATCAACAGATTATCACATCAGGTGTGTGTGTGTGTGTGTGTGTGTGTGTGTGTGTGTGTGTGTGTGTGTGTGTTTAGCTAGTTGTTGTATTTACCTAGTTGTAGTTTTATAGGGCCTGGGCTTGACGTTCGTGTGGTCCCGTCTCTGTATCTACATTTATCCAACTTTTCCTTGAAGCTTTGCACACTCCTTTCTGATACTACAGCCTCACTTAGTCTGTTCCAAACCTCTGTACTTCTTTGCGGGAAGCTATATTTCTTTATGTCTCTCAAGCATCTTCCCTTCCTCAATTTTTGACTGTGTCCTCTTGTGTTCCTGGTGGTAATTTCTTCTTTTAGTGGTAACTCCTCGTTGTCTACTTCTTCCATTTTGCTCAATAATTTGTAGATTTGTATTAGGTCTCCCATTTCTCTTCTTTGTTCTAGTGTTGGTAAGTCCATTTCCTTTAGTCTCTCCTCGTATGTCAATCCCTGGAACCATTTTTGTTGCCATCTTTTGTATTCTTTCTAGTTTCTTGATGTGTTTCTTCTTATGGGGAGACCACACTGCCGCTGCATGTGTGTGTGTGTGTGTGTGTGTGTGTGTGTAAGATTGACTGACTGATGAATGAATAACTGCGATTAATTAGGCTGGTATTACAAGACACTTTCCCTGCTCACATCAGCTACTTCTAAAGGTCAAAGGGGGATATCAGTCAGGTTCTAATGAGTGTTTTTCAGGCTCATGGTACAGAAGAAGGGTTAAACTACCACCAGGGTCATAAAACCACCCCTGGAAATGCCCACAACTCCTGCGAAAGCCTTGTCAAATATGTGTTCTTGGGCGGCTAAATGTCTAATAATGCGACCCTAAGTAAATAACTTCCTGATGGAGTGGATGATTGACTTGGCATCTTGTAGCTTTACTCTCAGCCATTTCAAGTTCCCGACTGATGTACTAACACCCTCAGATTGGCTACAGTGAAGGTCGTGGCAGAGAGTGTACTCAAACTCCTACTGTGAGCTACTTCTGATGCCTGCGCCCTCACCACCCCTGTGAAGGACGCCCAGCTGACCCAACCCTCCTCGGTGAGTCTGTCCCACTTAATGTTGCAAGAGTTATCCGGTATACCTTCACTCTCTCATGCTTTCCCTATGTCCTGTGCTGTCCAACTTAATTATGTGAGAGTTAACTGGTGTTTTCACTACCATCTTTTTAGAGAGTCTGATTAAGAAACTAATGCAGGAGTAATGGTGTTATTTGTTCCTGTTGGGTGCCTGGACCTATCTATCAGCTGTCTTGTGCTGTCCAACTTAATAATGTGAGAGTTAACTGGTGTTTTCACTATCATCTTTTTAGAGTGTCTGATTAAAAAACTAATGCAGGAGTAATGGTGTTTTTTGTTCCTGTTGGGTGCCTGGACCTATCAGCTGTCTTGTGCTGTCCAGCTTATTAATGCAAGAGTTGGCCTGTATCTTCACTCTTAACCCCTTCACTACGGCCGGGCCAAAACAGCGCCCCGTGCCATATCCGGGATCGCCACGCGCCAAATTTCAAATGTTGCTATTGAATATAACAAGTTTTCAGCCATACACTCAACATAATCATCATGTATTATATATGAAAACATGCAGAATGGATCGTATTGGCTATACAGGCAGCCCCACACGTGGCCACTTGGTGAACTGTCAAAGCAGTACTTTCCATAGAATTCAAGTTATGTACTAGAGTGCATCTGAGGCTGCCTCCAGGATACAAGGCCTTGGCAGAGTCACCGCTCCGAGCCTACGACCGCTCCCTTATTACCTCGACACGATTTCCTGACACTACTATTTGACCTGGAGAAAAACTGAAATCGGGCAGGAGCGAAGCGTGTGCAATATCATCGGCTTGGAGCGATGGCGGCACCATGGCCGTGTATGTATCTCGGAGACAGCTTCAGACACACACTATTCTATAACTTGAAATCTATGGAAAGTACAGCTTGGAGTTGAGTGGCCATATGCCTGTATAGCCAATGCGGTCCATTAAATGGTGCACATAAAGAAACTCACTACGGCCGGGCCAAAACAGCACGCCGCGCCGTATCCAGGATCGCCGTGCGCCAAATTTCAAATGTTGCTATTAAATATAACAAGTTTTCAGCCATAAACTCAACACAATCATCATGTATTATATAAGAAAACATGCAGAATTAAATGGTGCACATAAAGAAACATAAATTAATTGATAATTTTGAGATGTAAGCAAAAATATAGAGATAAAATAACTTGTATATTGGTTAAAGCGAGCCAGTCCTGGGATGTGTTACGGGGCACGCAGGGACACAGTATACACGTCCTCGTGTTGTAGGGGTTAAGCCTTCCCTGTGTCCTGTGCTGTCACCTCTGTAATGCAAGTGGTGGACAATATGAGATACCCTTTGCCTCACAGTTAATGGCCTCATAATGAGGTAGAGGAATGAGATAAAATTCATATAAAGCCGTATTTTTGAAAAGGGGAAGGGAGGACTCAAGTGATAAAAGATGGCTTTATTTTGTACACTTTTTACTCCTTTTTTAAATAAGAACATAGCAGGCAGTAGCTTAGCCAGTAGACTATTTGTGCTGCCTCGGAGAATCTTGGAACCATTTGCTGAACTGAGTGCAGACCAACGTGGCTCACTGTGTACTGGCTTGCTTTATCCAGTACAAGTAACTCTCGATTTACGTGAGTGTTGTGTCCTTGAAGAGGTCATTGCGTAAATCATTAACAATGTAAATCAAACAAGAGGTGTGTTTGTACCTTTATTGCCTACTGTATCACTCTGACTCCTCTCCCTCTCGTGGTTCCTCCTCTGGCTGCCCTTCCCCTCGTGGTAGCACAACAGCGAGGGTGTTGTTGTTGTGGGGGTACTGTATTGTTGTTCAAGTGGCGCGTGGGAAGAACTGAGCTCAGCTGTGGCTGGCGGCACCGTGTGAGTCCAGTTGCGTTAGACATCTGGTGGCCAGTCCATAAAATATCGCATATAAGTGAAAAAACGTGTAAATTAAACATTTATTTGGATTTTGGACCACGCGTTATTTCAAAAACGCGTAAACCAAACGCGCGTAAATCGAGAGTTACCTGTATACGAGTTATTTCATCTCTGTTTATTTATGTTTACATCTCAAAATTGTCAATTAATTTGTTTCTTTATGTGCACCATTTAATTCTGCATGTTTTCATATATGATACAAGATTATGTTGAGTTTATTGAGTTTATGGCTGAAAACTTGTTATATTCAATATCGACATTTTAAATTTGGTGCGCGCAGCGATCCTGGATACGGCGCGGGGCACTGTTTGGGCCCGGCTGTAGTGAAGGGGTTAATTGGTTGAATTACTACAGATATTTAGGGTACACACTTGCTGTACCAGAAACTATTAACTAAAACGTTGCTAATGTAATCGCAGAAGTAATCACGGTTACGATTACACTTTTAAGCCATTGATACCAAATTTATTAGGGTACGATATGTCTGTGAGGGTAAAATACGTCCGGGAATGTAGAGTATCGCGGCGGCAAGAAAAGGACGTTCGGGCTTGAGAAATGCATGGTGAGTGGAAGAGAAGCTTATTGGAAACTTACGGTGCGCGAGAGGGTTAAATAGTTTGGTTGTGTCTTACAGGGAAAACCTAACCATTGAGTCTTACAGGGAAAACCTAACCATTGAGTCTTACAGGGAAAACCTAACCATTGAGTCTTACAGGGAAAACCTAACCATTGAGTCTTACAGGGAAAACCTAACCATTGAGTCTTACAGGGAAAACCTAACCATTGAGTCTTACAGGGAAAACCTAACCATTAAGAGGAAATGAAAGAGGATTAAGAGGTTTAGAAGAGGACTAACTTAGGCATCACAATATGGAGGAAATGGAATAGGATTAATATTTGCTCCTAAGAGGTTTAGAGGAGGATTAAGAGGAAATGAAAGAGGATTAAGAGGTTTAGAAGAGGACTAACCCTTTCCATACAGTAAATAAAAGGAAGGGAAAAGGAAGGAGAGGGACGGTTAGTGATATATCTGTGAGGGTCAAATACGTCTGGGAATGTAGAGTATCGCGGCGGCAAGGAAAGGCCGGTCGGGTCTGAGAAATGCATGGTGAGTGGAAGGGAAATTTACTGGAAACTTACGGTGCGCGAGAGGGTTAACTAAAACTATGCCAATGTGATCCCAAAAGTAATCATGGATACGATTACATTTTTTATATATTCGATTACGATTACTTAAAAAAATAAGAGGGTAATCAATTTCGATTTCCTGAAAAACTGTAATCAATTGTACTTCATTACGGTCACAGAATACGATTACCCCATGTCTGGTTACTACCCCCAGTGGTGATTGCTTACCATCCCTAGAGGTGTTTATGATAAATATATATGATACACTAACACTGTCCAGCTGTTGTTAGTGGTGGTGAAGGAGGCTAGTCTAATCTTCATATGCCCTGGTTCCTATCCTTAGTGATGATAGGCTACCATCCTCAGTGCGGATAGGTTACTGTACCATCCTTTGCAGTGGCAGGTCATGATGTATTAATGTCCTGGGCAGTGATGAGTTAGTATTCTTGGATCCCATTTCACAGTCGTTTTGCTCGTTTTGATCGTCAAACTGGGCGATGGGGTAGTGGCGGCTGCAGGGTTAGCCTAGCCCCGCACCTTGCCACACACTCTCAACACCTCTCGCTTCATCTGCAGCCGGCTCTACCCCATATGCCAGTTTCACGTGGAAAACTATAGCGTTGATCACCGCCATTGGTAACGATCAAAACTATGCAACCTCAACATAAAACTTAGACATCATTAAATGGTTAGGGGATTAAATGGTTAGCGAATTCGCTCATATGCGACTAACCTCAATGTGCCAAGTGTTCGTTTTATGCGGGAAAAATTCGCTGTTATGTGAGTTTGAGTGAGGTATGGTGTCCGACTCCCACTAATGTTTTCCCGCACTTTCCTCGCCTATAATTAACCTTTTCCTTCCTCTGATCCTAAAGTTAATCCTCAGGTAGCTAATTATCAGGTTACATCGTAGACTTTGGGTGTGTCTCCCTGTAAGCAATCAATGTGCTTTGTTGTTGCTTAAGTGCTTTTTATTGTGAAATGGTGCCAGAATGAATAGTTAGAGGGTTCGAAAATGGGTCGTAGAATGTAACCCCCTATAGTTAATGGGATGGGATGATAGATTCGATATATGCGAAGTCACGTTATGCAGGTTATCTCATTTATCACATTTACCGACATACAAGGGTGTAGGTTATCTCATTTATCACATTTACCGACATACAAGGGGTGTAGGTTATCTCATTTATCACATTTACCGACATACAAGGGTGTAGGTTATCTCATTTATCACATTTACCGACATACAAGGGGTGTAGGTTATCTCATTTATCACATTTACCGACATACAAGGGGTGTAGGTTATCTCATTTATCACATTTACCGACATACAAGGGTGTAGGTTATCTCATTTATCACATTTACCGACATACAAGGGTGTAGGTTATCTCATTTATCACATTTACCGACATACAAGGGTGTAGGTTATCTCATTTATCACATTTACCGACATACAAGGGTGTAGGTTATCTCATTTATCACATTTACCGACATACAAGGGTGTAGGTTATCTCATTTATCACATTTACCGACATACAAGGTGTAGGTTATCTCATTTATCAAATTTACCGACATACAAGGGTGTAGGTTATCTCATTTATCACATTTACCGACATACAAGGGTGTAGGTTATCTCATTTATCACATTTACCGACATACAAGGTAGTAGGTTATCTCATTTATCACATTTACCGACATACAAGGGTGTAGGTTATCTCATTTATCACATTTACCGACATACAAGGGTGTAGGTTATCTCATTTATCACATTTACTGACATACTAAGTAGTGGCAGGGGGCTTCGTGGTGCAGTGGTTAGCACACTCAGCTCGCAACCGAGAGAGCCCGGGTTCGATTCCCGGGTGGAGTGGAAAAATTTTGGCGTCTTTTCCTATACCCTACACCCCGGACCACACACCACTTTACCAGGTATTAATCGGGGGTTGTGTCCCGTCTCCTGGGGTCAGTTCCCTTCTCCTATAATTCCTTCCCCTTCTGTCTCTCTCCGGCATATGACCACAGATGTTGCGGCGACTAAACCAAACTTTCCAACTTTTTTCCTTCCATTCCTATCACCTGCCTCTTTATAACTTTCCTTCTCCACCACAGCATCATTTAACATACTTCTACGTGACTTTTTATATTTTTTTTATTTACGTTTTAGTGTATTGCACCGGTAGGCTTTCTTGATGGGGCCTGATGGTTGGCCCCAGCCCGTCATGGCGCAGGCAAGTGTTTATAGTGGCGCCATCTTCTCCTGGCTCATGCTGCCCCCCGGAACTCCTTCTTGATTTGCTTGGACGGTTTCCTCTAGAGTCCGGGTTGATGGGTGGTCTTCAGGACAGCATGTGGGTAGTTTAAGCCACTCGGCGGTGACTGAAAAATCCCAGGTGGTAGCGTGGGGATTCGAACCCGCGTCGTCCATCACGCGGTGAATGTGGACCCAGCACGCTACCACTCAGCCACCGCCTACCCTAACTGCTTATTTCTGGACAAAATATAATGCTGTTTATCATGGAGAAAGTATTTTTGTCCAGAAATCACCAAATGACTGACTTTTCAAATGCCTGTTGTGCACTCACCGCTGCCCGACAACGCAGCCGCAAAATAGCTCACAGAGAGGTTCAACTTGCTTACTGTTTCTGTATTTCACTAACCGCTCACAAAGATCACAAGTGGACAAACTAGAGCAAAACTAGGTAAATTAACGTTTTCCCGCAAGGTATCCCTCCAGTGTGCATGCGTATTGAATGGCAGAGTGATTTATTTCTGCGAGGAGGTATTTCTCGCAACACCGTCCCACATATACTGGACTGCCTCTGCCTTGTCCCGTCCCTGCGCTGCGTTATGTTTTACCGCTGCCCCACACCAACATTATGTGCGCCATTTGTTCCATATTTGGCTGTCTGATTTGTTAGCCCAGTAGCAGCGACGGGCCAATTTTGTGGCTTTACGTAGCAGCAAAAGGACCAAATTTGTGGTGTCCCTGCTGCTACGGTTAAGGACACTGCTTTCCTTCATCATAGTTCACAGTGCACTCTGAACTTTTTCTCCATGTAAATCCTTCATATATTGGTGTCACAGGTGATGTTAAGCTTTTTATTAAATTTTCTTGGGTTAATTATGGTATGACATTATAGTTTAGGGCATGAAGTATGTAAGACTAGAGTTTGTTTAGATGATGTGGCTTTACAGTTTACACAAAGAGTATTACTTCCTTGATTGAGGCAAATTTAGTTATCATTTGATTTTAAGGGGCTTCGTGGTGCAGTGGTTAGCACACTCAGCTTACAACCGAGAGAGCCCGGGTTCGGTTCCCGGGCGGAGTGGAAAAATTTGGGCGGCTTTTCCGATACCCTACGCCCCTGTCCACCCAGCAGTGAATGGGTACCAGGTATTAATTGGGGGTTGTGTCCCGTCTCCTGGGGTCTGTTCCCTTCTCCTATAATTTCTTCCCCTTCTGTCTCTCTCCGGCATATGACCACAGATGTTGCGCCGACTAAACCAAACTTTACAACTGTTCCCTTCTCCTATAATTCCTTCCCCTCCTGTCTCTCTCCGGCATATGACCACAGATGTTGCACCGACTAAACCAAACTTTCCAACTGTTCCCTTCTCCTATAATTCCTTCCCCTTCTGTCTCTCTCCGGCATATGACCACAGATGTTGCGCCGACTAAACCAAACTTTCCAACTGTTCCCTTCTATAATTCCTTCCCCTTCTGTCTCTCTCCGGCATATGACCACAGATGTTGCGCCGACTAAACCAAACTTTCCAACTTCTCACTTGATTTTAAACTTTTTTTACATATGCTTGTGTGAAAAGTTCTTCCTCTGAAATGTATATGGCAATTAAATTTTAATGCACTTTAATTTATTCCTCAGGAAATGCGAAGAAGAAGAACAGAAGTCACAGTTGAACTTAGAAAGAACAAACGAGAGGAAACTTTCTTAAAACGAAGAAATGTACCAACCATAGACTCTACAACAGGTGGGTGTTGATATATGTAAACTATTATTATTATTATTTTTATTTTATTTTTTTTTATTTATTTTTTTTTTTTACATCTATGCATATAGCACCGGTAGGCTTGCTTGAGGGGCCTGGATGGTATTTGGCCCCAGCCCGTCATGGCGCAGGCAAGTGTTTATAGTGGCGCCATCTTCTCTTGGCTCATGCTGCCCCCTGGAACTCCTTCTTGATTCACTTGGACCGTTTCCTCTAGAGTCCGGGTTGATGGGTGGTCTTCAGGACAGCATGTGGGTAGTTTTAAGCCACTCGGCGGTGACTGAAAAATCCCAGGTGGTAACGTGGGGATTCGAACCCGCGTCGTCCATCACGCGGTGAATGTGGGCCCAGCACGCTACCACTCAGCCACCTGCCTACATGGGGTCACTGAGGAAATAAAGGCCAATAGAATTTCAACTACCTTATTCTCCTGTTATAATACTAATACACATAAATTTTTGGTATATAAAAGACACTTTTATAAGAGCCTCCATGGTACTTTAGTTAACCTGCCCTGCTACGAATCCATGGGCTTGGGTTTGAATCAATGTGCAACCCACCCAGCTCTTCTTCCTTCCTTTCAGGCTGGTTGATATATGAGTACAGGTAACTCTCGATTTACGCGAGTATTGTGTCCTTGAAGAGGTCATTGCGTAAATCATAAACAATGTAAATCCAACAAGAGGTAGGTTTGTACCTTTATTGCCTACTGTATCACTCTGACTCCTCTCCCTCTCATGGTTCCTCCTCTGGCTGTCCTTCCCCTCGTGGTAGCACAGCAGCGAGGGTGTTGTTGTTGTTGTTGAGTAGCGTGGGTACTGTATTGTTGTTCAAGTGGCGCGCGGGAAGAACTGAGCTCAGCTGTGTGGCCGTGTGAGTCCAGTTGCGTGAGACATCTGGTGGACACTCCATAAAATATCGCGTATAAGTGAAAAAAAACATGTAAATTAAACATTTATTTGGATTTTGGACCACGCGTTATTTCAAAAACACGTAAACCAAACTCGCGTAAATCGAGAGTTACCTGTACCTTGGGAGACATGGGGAGGTAAACAGCTGTAACTTGGTTGTCACACTGGCCTTGTGTCCCGAGGAAATATGGGCAACACAAGCTCTGGGGCCAATGTGACAGAGATGAGTACTGAGGCCATTTGCAGCTTTGTTGTATACCCCAAACTTAGCCTTTACTTTTTGTATAAGATGCATTTAAAGGTTATCTTCGGGGTTAAACATTTTCCTACAGTTTTTAGTTGTTTGTTCAACATTAGCATTCATTTCATCGATGCCTGCTCCTGGGGGCTTCATGGTGCAGTGGTTAGCACACCCAGGTTCGATTCCCAGGCGGAGTGGAAAAATTTGGGTAGCTTTTCCGATCATACGCCCCTGTCCACCCAGCAGTGAATGGGTACCAGGTATTAATCGGGGGTTGTGTCCCGTCTCCTGGGGTCTGTTCCCTTCTCCTATAATTCCTTCCCCCTCTGTCTCTCTCCGGCAAATGACCACAGATGTTGCGCCGACTAAACCAAACTTTACAACTGTTCCCTTCTCCTATAATTCCTTCCCCTTCTGTCTCTCTCCGGCATATGACCACAGATGTTGCGCCCACTAAACCAAACTTTCCAGACTTTTCCGAGGAGCTCCCACCAGGGGATGGCCACGGTAGAAGAGCTTCCAACGTTCTCTATCCAGACACTCCCTCCTTGCCTGCTCAGAGTTTCTCAAGGATCTTTCCCCCCTCTCCCTATCGTACTCCTGCACCCTATCCCTCCATTTCACTGGAGGTCGTCCTCTAGCATTTATCTCACTCACATACACCCTCCTGGTCATCTTACTCTCCTCCATTCGCTCCATGTGGCCAAACCACTTTAAAGTCTGTCGTCACTTCTTCCCTTCACCCCGAGACACATTCCAAAACGCTCGTACACACTTTCATTACTCATTCCATCCATTCTACTCACACCACAAGCACTCCTCAAATAACTCATTTCCACTGCCTGCACTTAACCCTTAAACGTTAGCGCCCAAATTGACTCACACTAGTGGAGCCGTGACTCCATTTGGACCCACTGCAAAATATTAAAAAAATATATATGTATCATCTTTATTGAGTTACACTGCATCAGTAATTGAAAATAAAACATCTTGTAGGACAATGAAAGTAAAAACAAGGAAATTTATGATTTTTTTTTTTTTCTTCACTGGTAGCCTGGTAACATACACTCCCAGGTCTTTCTCTGCCTCTGTGGTGGATAGTGGAGTGTTTCCCATGTGGTATTGGTGTGCTGGATATCCCTTCACTGGTAGCCTGGTAACATACACTCCCAGGTCTTTCTCTGCCTCTGTGGTGGATAGTGGAGTGTTTCCCATGTGGTATTGGTGTGCTGGATATCCTTCACTGGTAGCCTGGTAACATACACTCCCAGGTCTTTCTCTGCCTCTGTGGTGGATAGTGGAGTGTTTCCCATGTGGTATTGGTGTGCTGGATATCCCTTCACTGGTAGCCTGGTAACATACACTCCCAGGTCTTTCTCTGCCTCTGTGGTGGATAGTGGAGTGTTTCCCATGTGGTATTGGTGTGCTGGATATCCCTTCACTGGTAGCCTGGTAACATACACTCCCAGGTCTTTCTCTGCCTCTGTGGTGGATAGTGGAGTGTTTCCCATGTGGTATTGGTGTGCTGGATATCCCTTCACTGGTAGCCTGGTAACATACACTCCCAGGTCTTTCTCTGCCTCTGTGGTGGATAGTGGAGTGTTTCCCATGTGGTATTGGTGTGCTGGATATCCCTTCACTGGTAGCCTGGTAACATATAGTCCCAGGTCTTTCTCTGCCTCTGTGGTGGATAGTGGAGTGTTTCCCATGTGGTATTGGTGTGCTGGATATCCCTTCACTGGTAGCCTGGTAACATACACTCCCAGGTCTTTCTCTGCCTCTGTGGTGGATAGTGGAGTGTTTCCCATGTGGTATTGGTGTGCTGGATATCCCTTCACTGGTAGCCTGGTAACATACACTCCCAGGTCTTTCTCTGCCTCTGTGGTGGGTAGTGGAGTGTTTCCCATGTGGTATTGGTGTGCTGGATATCCCTTCACTGGTAGCCTGGTAACATACACTCCCAGGTCTTTCTCTGCCTCTGTGGTGGATAGTGGAGTGTTTCCCATGTGGTATTGGTGTGCTGGATATCCCTTCACTGGTAGCCTGGTAACATACACTCCCAGGTCTTTCTCTGCCTCTGTGGTGGATAGTGGAGTTTCCCATGTGGTATTGGTGTGCTGGATATCCCTTCACTGGTAGCCTGGTAACATACACTCCCAGGTCTTTCTCTGCCTCTGTGGTGGATAGTGGAGTGTTTCCCATGTGGTATTGGTGTGCTGGATATCCCTTCACTGGTAGCCTGGTAACATACACTCCCAGGTCTTTCTCTGCCTCTGTGGTGGATAGTGGAGTGTTTCCCATATGATATTGGTGTGCTGGATATCCCTTCACTGGTAGCCTGGTAACATACACTCCCAGGTCTTTCTCTGCCTCTGTGGTGGATAGTGGAGTGTTTCCCATATGATATTGGTGTGCTGGATATCCCTTCACTGGTAGCCTGGTAACATACACTCCACGGTCTTTCTCTGCCTCTGTGGTGGATAGTGGAGTGTTTCCCATGTGGTATTGGTGTGCTGGATATCCCTTCACTGGTAGCCTGGTAACATACACTCCCAGGTCTTTCTCTGCCTCTGTGGTGGATAGTGGAGTGTTTCCCATGTGGTATTGGTGTGCTGGATATCCCTTCACTGGTAGCCTGGTAACATACATCCCAGGTCTTTCTCTGCCTCTGTGGTGGATAGTGGAGTGTTTCCCATGTGGTATTGGTGTGCTGGATATCCCTTCACTGGTAGCCTGGTAACATACACTCCCAGGTCTTTCTCTGCCTCTGTGGTGGATAGTGGAGTGTTTCCCATGTGGTATTGGTGTGCTGGATATCCCTTCACTGGTAGCCTGGTAACATACACTCCCAGGTCTTTCTCTGCCTCTGTGGTGGATAGTGGAGTGTTTCCCATATGATATTGGTGTGCTGGATATCCCTTCACTGGTATCCTGGTAACATACACTCCCAGGTCTTTCTCTGCCTCTGTGGTGGATAGTGGAGTGTTTCCCATGTGGTATTGGTGTGCTGGATATCCCTTCACTGGTAGCCTGGTAACATACACTCCCAGGTCTTTCTCTGCCTCTGTGGTGGATAGTGGAGTGTTTCCCATGTGGTATTGGTGTGCTGGATATCCCTTCACTGGTAGCCTGGTAACATACACTCCCAGGTCTTTCTCTGCCTCTGTGGTGGATAGTGGAGTGTTTCCCATGTGGTATTGGTGTGCTGGGTATCCCCTCCCAAGGTGCGGAACTTCACATTTTTCATCACTGAATTGTAGCAGCCACTTTTTGTTCCACTCCTGCAGCTTGGTGAGGTCTTACTGTAGGAAATTCGCAGTCAAGGGGTTAATCAAGGTTATATCGGGCGGAGTGGAAAAATTTGGGCGGCTTTTCCGATACCCTACGCCCCTGTCCACCCAGCAGTGAATGGGTACCAGGTATTAATCGGGGGTTGTGTTCCGTCTCCTGGGGTCTGTTCCCTTCTCCTATAATTCCTTCCCCTCCTGTCTCTCTCTCCGGCATATGACCACAGATGTTGCGCCGACTAAACCAAACTTTCCAACTTTCTTCCCTCTCTCAATCCTCTCTTAATGGCGCCGTTTCGAAAAGTAAGGGCTGTTGTGGCTTGGTGGCTTGTTCTGCTGTTACTCAAATTATGGACGTTGCTTCCCCCCCCTATAGGGCCGGTAGGCTTGCTTGAGGGGCCTGGATGGTGTTTGACCCCAGCCCGTCATGGCGCAGGCAAGTGTTTATAGTGGCGCCATCTTCTCTTGGCTCATGCTGCCCCCCGGAACTTCTTGATTCACTTGGACGGTTTCCTCTAGAGTCCGGGTTGATGGGTGGTCTTCAGGACAGCATGTGGGTAGTTTTAAGCCACTCGGCGGTGACTGAAAAATCCCAGGTGGTAGCGTGGGGATTCGAACCCCTATATACCCCTATTATACTGAATTATATAAATATGAATCATCATTGCTAGTTGTTTGTAAAATTACTTTCATTCTGTTTAAAATAACATGTAAAATGATTTTTATGTTAATATTTTTTGGGGTATGAGATGCATGATTGGAATTCCTATTAACTTCAACGGTGAAATTTGTTTTGGTTTACGAGTGTTTTGATGTGTGAGCAAAATTGTGGAACAGATTAAACCCATAAGGCGAGGTATGACTATTTCAGCGGAGAGATATTTCCTGCACTACCGGCCGGCATAATGGACTGCTGCCGGCGTGTCCCATCCTAAAAATTGTTTTGGTTTACGAGCGTTTTGATGTGCGAGCAAAATTGTGGAACAGATTAAACCCATAAGGCGAGGTATGACTATTTCAGCGGAGAGATATTTCCTGCACTACCGGCCGGCATAATGGACTGCCGCCGGCGTGTCCCATCCTACGCTGCACATTCCCGCTGTACCACACTGCATGCCAAAGCAATTTAACAAAACTTTCCAACTCTCTACGTCACTCCCAACCAAGGTTAGTTGCCCATATCCACAATGTAAACAAACCAGTTGCCCTGTATCCACATGGCGCCGGCTTCAAAAATATGGGCTGCTGTGGTTTGCTTCAGTCAAGTGGAAGGAAGAAGCGATTGTGGGTACGATCATGGCTTCACAGACAGGAGGACAGGAGTGTTTACCCGAACCAACAACCTGCTCTTGGTTTGGCCTACGGGCGAACGCGGATCCTCCCAGCTCAAACGTTTGTAGGAAAAATGCCCGGTGTGTAAAAGAACATGTAAAAGGATTTTTGTTAATATTTATTGGGATATGGGATGCACATCAATTTAAATGGGGAAATTTGTTTTGGTTTACGAGTTTTTGGGTTTGCGAGCAGAATGACGGAACGAATTAAACTCGTAAACTGAGGTATGACTGTACACCAGGTATTCCTTATATGTGAGGGTTACGTTCTGCAAAAAGCTCGCATAATGTGAATTTGCATATATCGAACCCATCATCCCATTAACTATAGGGGGCTATGTTCCATGACCCGTTTTCGAACCATCTAACTATTCATCCCGGCACCGTTTCACAATAATAAAGCACATTAGTACAGATTTAAGCTGATAATTAGCTACCTGAGGATTAACTTTAGGATCAGAGGGAGGAAAAGGTTAAGTATAGCCGAGGAAATTGGGGGAAAACATTTGAACCCACCGACCTCGTGTGTGTCACCATACCTCACCAACCAGTCGCACCAGCGCCGATACTCACATAACAGCGAATTTTTCTCACATAAAACGAATACTTGGCACATTTAGGTGAGTCGCATATGAGCGAATTAGCATATTTCGAACTTGCATATATCGAATACCAGGTGTACAGACCCGGTTACCATTAGCACTCCCTGATCGTATTATATTCAGCCAAAACTTAATTATTTATACTGAAAGGATCAGATATCGTGTTGATCCTCTCAGTCGTATTCATATGCAGTGTATCCTGTGGGCATGATGGGGCCTGTAATAGCAGTTCTTCAGTGAATGTTAGTGAATATGAGGCAATTTTATTTTTTTTTATTTTTCGTCGCGGCCTATTGCACCAGTAGGCTTCTTCCCAGTGGGGCCTGATGTTCGGCCCAGCCCGTTCTGGCGCAGGCAAGTGTTTATAGTGGCGCCATCTTCTCTTGGCTCATGCTGCCCCCCAGAACTCCTTGATTCACTTGGACGGTTTCCTCTAGAGTCCGGGTTGATGGGTGGTCTTCAGGACAGCATGTGGGTAGTTTTAAGCCACTCGGCAGTGACTGAAAAATCCCAGGTTGTTTGCGGCGGATTCGAACCCACATCATGGACAGTGCTCCGAATGCGAGGCCGGCACGCTAACCACTCAGCCACCGCCTCCCCAGTGGTTTGAAAGGTGGTTGACCCTGTCCATTACATCTGAAAACAGCTTTATCCTTAAGAAATACGGCCACATGTAGGCGCTGGCTTTTAATTTGTAGTTTGATGGGAACTCCACTGATTCAAATTTTTTTTAAGATTGAAAGTACTGTCTCTGTTTAACCCGGTAGCAGCAGGGATCATGTTTCTTAATGGTCCCTCCAAGCGAGAAAAATGAGAAAAAATCACCCCTCACACAAACCATTTCATAATATATATCAAAGCATTTGTGATCAGATTATGTATCATCTATTTTGGGGGTTTAAATCATGGTGCAAATTTGACCTGTCGCTGCTACACGGTAAAGCCACAAATTTGGCCCGTCGCTGCTACACGGTAAAGCCACAAATTTGGCCCGTCGCTGCTACACGGTAAAGCCACAAATTTGGCCCGTCGCTGCTACACGGTAAAGCCACAAATTTGGCCCGTTGTTGCTACACGGTAAAGCCACAAATTTGGCCCGTTGCTGCTACACGGTAAAGCCACAAATTTGGCCCGTCGCTGCTACACGGTAAAGCCACAAATTTGGCCCGTTGCTGCTACACGGTAAAGCCACAAATTTGGCCCGTCGCTGCTACACGGTAAAGCCACAAATTTGGCCCGTCGCTGCTACACGGTAAAGCCACAAATTTGGCCCGTCGCTGCTACACGGTAAAGCCACAAATTTGGCCCGTCGCTGCTACACGGTAAAGCCACAAATTTGGCCCGTCGCTGCTACACGGTAAAGCCACAAATTTGGCCCGTCGCTGCTACACGGTAAAGCCACAAATTTGGCCCGTCGCTGCTACACGGTAAAGCCACAAATTTGGCCCGTCGCTGCTATACGGTAAAGCCACAAATTTGGCCCGTTGCTGCTACCGGGTTAATGTCCTTGTCTCAATACGGGTAGAGGCCATATATATATATATACACAACAGTGGACCTTGAATGTACAGGCATGAATATCGAAGCAAGTTCACCTCGATTGTATCCTTCAGCCTCAGTATAAACTTGTATCATAACGGCTGCTATAGAGTTATGTGTAAACAAAACATTGCTATATTTCGACCTTTTTTTTATGCCCTTGAACTGAAGAAAAAAAGCTTCAACATTAACGTTACAATTGTTGAGGATGACGCCAAGATAGATGTTAAAATATACCTGGTACAAGAACGCCGTCTCACCTGACACCAACACACTTCATAGGGTTCAGAGACAAGACAGCCTGTGATTACGAGGGCTGACATTACCGTGTGGAACTCCTTCATCCACATCCACATATGGTGAGTGTGCTCTTCGTATGTCTCTGTTCATGGTGTCAAAAGCCTTCGCTAGTTCGACATAGACAAGGAAGAGGTCTCGGTTGTTCTCGACGCTTTTTCCTACCATGAAGATAAAGTCTATATTGCCAAGATGCCGGTGAGAGTGTCATGCCCCGGGAGTTTTATTTTCTATATTTTCTAGTTGTCCCTCAAATAGTACAGTTTTCAATGGCTCGGTTTCGGTTGTATGTGGATTTTCATAGATTTGTGGCTTTACCGTGTAGCAGCGACGGGCCAAATTTGTGGCTTTACCGTGTAGCAGCGACGGGCCAAATTTGTGGCTTTACCGTGTAGCAGCGACGGGCCAAATTTGTGGCTTTACCGTGTAGCAGCGACGGGCCAAATTTGTGGCTTTACCATGTAGCAGTGACGGGCCAAATTTGTGGCTTTACCATGTAGCAGCGACGGGCCAAACTTGTGGCTTTACCATGTAGCAGTGACGGGCCAAATTTGTGGCTTTACCGTGTAGCAGCGACGGGCCAAATTTGTGGCTTTACCATGTAGCTGTTTCTTGCGAAATTTGTGGCCTTACCATGTAGCAGCGACGGGCCAAACTTGTGGCTTTACCATGTAGCAGTGACTGGCAAAATTTGTGGCTTTACCGTGTAGCAGCAATGGGCCAAATTTGTGGCTTTACCATGTAACAGCGACTGGCCAAATTTGTGGCTTTACCATGTAGCAGTGACGGGCCAAATTTGTGGCTTTACCATGTAGCAGTGACGGGCCAAATTTGTGGCTTTACCGTGTAGCAGCAACGGGCCAAATTTGTGGCTTTACCGTGTAACAGCGACTGGCCAAATTTGTGGCTTTACCGTGTAACAGCGACTGGCCAAATTTGTGGCTTTACCGTGTACCAGCAACGGGCCAAATTTGTGGCTTTACCGTGTAACAGCGACGGGCCAAATTTGTGGCTTTACCGTGTAGCAGTGACGGGCCAAATTTGTGGCTTTACCGTGTAGCAGCGACGGGCCAAATTTGTGGCTTTACCGTGTAGCAGCGACGGGCCAAATTTGTGGCTTTACCGTGTAGCAGTGACGGGCCAAATTTGTGCCATGATTTTAACCCCCCAAAATAGATGATACATAATCTGATCACAAATGCTTTGATATATATTATGAAATGGTTTGTGTGAGGGGTGATTTTTTCTCATTTTTCTCGCTTGGAGGGACCATTAAGAAACATGATCCCCGCTGCTACCGGGTTAAGTGGGTTATGGGAGGCTTGTTCATCAGGCATAGTCGCCGCACTACAAAAGCAACATCGAGAGTCTATGACAACCATGCCAGTAACTGCATAAAAATGAGCATTATATTGATCGTGCTAAAATCAATGTTATGCCATATAGAAGTTGTTTGAGTGGACATCATTAATTTTTTACTGGAGAAACACACTACTAAATATACCAGTTTTCTTCTTCCCCCTGTAAAAAAAATGTAAACTGGTACTGAGGAAACACGGTGGCTGAGTGGTAGCGTGCTGGACCCACATTAACCGCGTGATGGACGACGCGGGTTCGAATCCCCACGCTACCACCTGGGATTTTTCAGTCACCGCCGAGTGGCTTAAAACTACCCACATGCTGTCCTGAAGACCACCCATCAACCCGGACTCTAGAGGAAACGGTCCAAGTGAATCAAGAAGGAGTTCCGGGGGGCAGCATGAGCCAGGAGAAGATGGCGCCACTATAAACACTTGCCTGCGCCATGACGGGCTGGGGCCAACTACCATCCAGGCCCCTCAAGCAAGCCTACCGGTCCTATAGGCATACACGTAAAAATAAAAATAAAAATTACAGCTATGTACAGTGTGCTCGGCCCTACACTAGCACCTTACCAAATCAGTAACCAGTAACGAACAAAGTCTTATTTCGTTGATTATGATAACATTAACCCGTCCGCTGCGATTGGCACGGATTTGGCTTTCACTGGTAGCCTGGTAACATATAGTCCCATGTCTTTCTCTGCCTCTGTGGTGGATAGTGGAGTGTTTCCCATGTGGTATTGGTGTGCTGGATATCCCTTCACTGGTAGCCTGGTAACATACACTCCCATGTCTTTCTCTGCCTCTGTGATGGATAGTGGAGTGTTTCCCATGTGGTATTGGTGTGCTGGGTATCCCTTCACTGGTAGCCTGGTAACATACACTCCCAGGTCTTTCTCTGCCTCTGTGGTGGATAGTGGAGTGTTTCCCATGTGGTATTGGTGTGCTGGATATCTCCTCCCAAGGTGCAGGACTTTACATTTTTCTTCATTGAATTGTAGCAGACACGTTTTGCTCCTGTAGCTTGGTGATGTCTTCTTGTAGGAAATCAGCATCCAAGGGGTTAATGCTCCTACATCAACAGGGATAAAATTATGGAATGTGATCTGTTTACATTCAATCAGCTGACTCAGTATGGCCCTGCACAAGAGTCCTAAGGGTCGTATTATAAGACACTTCGCTGCCCAGGAACACATATTTGACAAGGCTTTCGTAGGAGTTGTGGGCATTTACAGGAGTACCTTTATGACCCTGGTGGTAGTTTGACCCTTCCTCTGTACCATGAACCTGAAGAAACACTCATTAGAACTCAAGTGACCCCCTGTTTGACCTTTAAAAATAGCTGGTGTGGGTAGCGAAAGTGTCTTTTAATACTGACCTTAGTTTCTACCTCATCCCTCTTGTTAATGTGTTTACCTGTAGTGCAGTTGACTTGCCTGATGGGCGAGCCTCCCCTGTGGGTACCTCTTCGGCAGACTGGTTAAGGAGCGACTCTCCCGTCTCGCTGGTCGCAGGTTCGCCCGTAGGCCAAACCAAGAGGAAGTTGTTGGTTCGGGTAAACACTCCTGTCCTCCTGTCTATGAAGCCATGATCGTACCCACAATCGCTTCTTCCTTCCATTTGACTGAAGCAACAAGTCAGTAATTTGAGCAACAACACCACAAACCACGGCAGCCCATACTTTTGCAGCCGGCGCCATGTGGATACAGGGCAACTGGTTTGTTTACATTGTGGATACGGGCAACCATCCTTCCTTGGTTGGGAGGAGTGACGTAGATAGTTGGAAAGTTTGGTTTAGTCAGCGCAACATCTGTGGTCATATGCCGGAGAGAGACAGAAGGGGAAGGAATTATAGGAGAAGGGAACAGTTGGAAAGTTTTGTTTAGTCGGCGCAACATCTGTGGTCATATGCTGGAGAGAGACAGAAGGGGAAGGAATTATAGGAGAAGGGAACAGTTGGAAAGTTTTGTTTAGTGGGCGCAACATCTGTGGTCATATGCTGGAGAGAGACAGAAGGGGAAGGAATTATAGGAGAAGGGAACAGACCCCAGGAGACGGGACACAACCCCCGATTAAGACCTGGTACCCATTCACTGCTGGGTGGACAGGGGCGTAGGGTATCGGAAAAGCCGCACAAATTTTTCCACTCCGCCGGGGAATCGAACCCGGGCTCTCTCGGTTGTGAGCGGAGTGTGCTAACCACTGCACCACGAAGCCCCCTAGGGAGTAACGTACACCCAGGAAAGTTGGAGTTGCCAGCTGCGCCAACGTCAACGCGATTGTAAGAAAAAGGCCCAGTGTGACACCAGCCTGAGACCCATTGCCATTGTTGATCGCTGTGAGTGCTCTCGTCTTGCAGCAAACACAGGGAACCCAAGCACATATCCTTGACTCATTTAAACAAGATACTCATCAACATTGCCAGATTGTCATACTCAGCCGATTATATTTCCCAACTTCCTACCCCAAAACTGTCTTCTGGGCTCACATAACGAAACTCATTTATAGTTATCGTTAAAAGAGTTAGATCCTGATGTCTCTTGGCAATAGTTAGGCGTCAGAAACCACACCAAGGGATTTTTAGTGAAGTTGTGTTGCGCGTAAATGAAAACACTCGTAAAGCAATACACTCGTAATCCCAGGTATTACTGTACGGTATATACCCGCTCAAGTTTTGCACTTACTCCAAAATTCTCGCCATCCTGACTCACGCGCATTGTCGCCCCAAGTTTCAAGCTGCTCCGACATGTACAGGTCATGTCTACCTACCGTCGGCGTCATGACATCCAACCATTGGGGCTCCGGGCAACTGCAGTTACGTTAAATTAGGTTTGGTTGGTTTAAATTGCTTTGGCATGCAGCGAGGGACAGCGGAAATGGCAGCGTAGGATGGGACACGGGAGCAGTCCATTATGCCGGCCGGTAGTGCGGGAAATATCTCTCCGCTGAAATAGTCATACCTCGGCTTATGGGTTTAATACGTTCCAAAATTTGGCTCACACATCAAAACACTCGTAAACCAAAACAATTTTTAAGATGGGACACGGCAGCAGTCCATTATGCCGGCCGGTAGTGCGGGAAATATCTCTCCGCTGAAAGTCATACCTCGGTTTATGAGTTTAATACGTTCCAGAGTTTTGGTCGCAAACTCGTAAACCAAAACAAATTTCACCGTTGAAGTTTATGGGGATCCCGTCGATGCATCTCATATCCCAAAAATATTAACATAAAAATCGCTTTACTTGTTATTTTAAACAGAATGAACGTAATTTTACAAACAACTAGCAATGATGATTAAGATCTATATGTTATAGTATAATAACATTGCATAATCCATAGTTTTTTTTATATATATATTTTTATTTTTTAATTTATACCTCTTTTTTTATTATTATTATTTTTTTTTTACGTTGTTGCCTATTGCGCCGGTAGGCATCTTCCCGGTGGGGCCTGATGGTCGGCCCAAGGCCTCTTCCAGGTGGGGCCTGATGGTCGGCCCAGCCCGTTCTGGCGCAGGCGAGTGTTTATAGTGGCGCCATCTTGCGTTGGCTCATGCTGCCCCCCGGAACTCGTTCTTGATTCGCTTGGACGGCTTCCTCTAGAGTCCGGGTTGATGGGTGGTCTTCAGGACAGCATGTGGGTAGTTTTAAGCCACTCGGCGGTGACTGAAAAATCCGAGTGGTAGCGTGAGGATTCGAACCCGCGTCGTCCATCACCCGTATAGCACCGGTAGGCTTCCTTGATGGGCCTGGATGGTGTTCGGCCCCAGCCTGTCACGGCGCAGGCAAGTGTTTATAGTGGCGCCATCTTCTCTTGGCTCATGCTGCCCCCCGGAACTCATTCTTGATTCACTTGAACGGTTTCCTCTAGAGTCCGGGTTGATGGGTGGTCTTCAGGACAGCATGTGGGTAGTTTTAAGCCACTCGGCGGTGACTGAAAAATCCCAGGTGGTAGCGTGGGGATTGCTAACTTGATATGCTTGTTTGGATTACACATTATGTTTTGTGGAAAGATTCGCTCACGCAGTCCCCAGCAGAGCAATCAAGGCCTATTTGCCACATCTGCTCCTCGCTAACTAACAGTATTCAACCTGTCATATTTTACCACTGAGATGACACTGTTTGCTTTCTGAATACCTTTAACTTTGTACTTTAATTTCCTTTGTCAATGCTTAACCTGGTAGCAGCGACGGGCCAAATTTGTAGCTTTACCGTGTAGCAGCGACGGGCCAAATTTGTGGCTTTACAGTGTAGCAGCGACGGGCCAAATTTGTGGCTTTACCGTGTAGCAGCGACGGGCCAAATTTGTGGCTTTACCGTGTAGCAGCTTTACCGTGTAGCAGCGACGGGCCAAATTTGTGGCTTTACCGTGTAGCAGTGACGGGCCAAATTTGTGGCTTTACCGTGTAGCAGTGACGGGCCAAATTTGTGGCTTTACCGTGTAGCAGCGACGGGCCAAATTTGTGGCTTTACCGTGTAGCAGCGACGGGCCAAATTTGTGGCTTTACCGTGTAGCAGCGACGGGCCAAATTTGTGGCTTTACCGTGTAGCAGCGACGGGCCAAATTTGTGGCTTTACCGTGTAGCAGCGACGGGCCAAATTTGTGGCTTTACCGTGTAGCAGCGACGGGCCAAATTTGTGGCTTTACCGTGTAGCAGCGATGGGCCAAATTTGTGGCTTTACCTTGTAGCAGTGACAGGCCAAATTTATGCCATGATATAAACCCCCAAAATAGATGCTACATAATCTGATCACAAATGCTTTGATATATATTATGAAATGGTTTGTGTGAGGGGTGATTTTTTCTCATTTTTCTCGCCTGGAGGGACCATTAAGAAACATGATCCCCGCTGCTATACAGGGTTAAGGAGTTTTTAAATAAAGATTGATCTCGTCAGTTTCTCATTTTGCTTCAGATGATGATGATGTGGACAAGCAGCTCACAGCAGCCAACTTAGCCCTTATTGTGGAGAACGCAGCCAGTGAAGACCAGATGGTACAGTTGACGGCAGTGCAGGCGGCCCGCAAGCTGCTCTCGTCAGACAGGAATCCACCAATAGATGACCTTATCCAGTCTGGCATTCTTCCTATACTTGTGAAATGCTTAGAAGGCACAGACAAGTAAGCTATGATTTTCTTCTTCTTCTTCTTCTTCCTCTTCCTCTTTTGCAGTTTCAACTTCATCTTCTTTTTCTTCTTTTTCTTCTGCTTCTATTCCTTATATATATTCCATACTCATACAAACAGGTAAGTTATAATGTTCTTTCTATTTTTCCCACTCTGTATCTTCACTTTCTTCTTCTTCTTCTTCTTCTTGGGGGGCTTCGTGGTGCAGTGGTTAGCACACTCGCCTCACAAACGAGAGAGCCCGGGTTCGATTCCCGGGTGGAGTGGAAAAATTTGGGCGGCTTTTCCGATACCCTACGCCCCTGTCCACCCAGCAGTGAATGGGTACCAGGTATTAATCGGGGGTTGTGTCCCGTCTCCTGGGGTCTGTTCCCTTCTCCTATAATTCCTTCCCCTTCTGTCTCTCTCCGGCATATGACCACAGATGTTGCGCCGACTAAACAAAACTTTCCAACTTTCTTCTTCTTCAACTTCATCTTCTTTTTCTTCTTCTCCTTTCCCTTATATATATTCATACTCATCACTAAAATTATCATTATTATAATTAACATATTTGCCAAGGTACGCAACACACATATAAAACATTCTACTTTACAGGGCTATGTTATTTTTATTTATATTTTTTGCCGTTTCATCATAAAGATACGGAAAGTTATTTAAAGTTATTTTGATATAGCTTAGTAGGGGTTTGCAGGGGTTGTCTCATTGGTTTGAAGTACTTGGTGTTCAGGACCACGGAGAGTTGTGGGATGGGACGCGAGTATTGTGTCCTTGAAGAGGTCATTGCGTAAATCCTAAACAATGTAAATCCAACAAGAGGTGTGTTTGTACCTTTATTGCCTACTGTATCACTCTGACTCCTCTCCCTCTCATGGTTCCTCCTCTGGCTGCCCTTCCCCTTGTGGTAGCACAGCAGCGAGGGTGTTGTTGTTGTTGAGTAGCGTGGCAGCGTGGGTACAGGTAACTCTCGATTTATGGGAGTTTGGTTTACGTGTTTTTGAAATAACGCGTGGTCCAAAATCCAAATAAATGTTTAATTTACACGTTTTTTTCACTTATACGCGATATTTTATGGAGTGTCCACCAGATGTCTCACGCAACTGGACTCACACGGCCACACAGCTGAGCTCAGTTCTTCCCGCGCGCCACTTGAACAACAATACAGTACCCCCACAACAACAACACCCTCGCTGCTGTGCTACCACGAGGGGAAGGACAGCCAGAGGAGGAACCATGAGAGGGAGAGGAGTCAGAGTGATACAGTAGGCAATAAAGGTACAAACCTACCTCTTGTTGGATTTACATTGTTAATGATTTACGCAATGACCTCTTCAAGGACACAATACTCGCGTAAATCGAGAGTTACTTGTACTGTATTGTTGTTCAAGTGGCGCGCGGGAAGAACTGAGCTCAGCTGTGTGGCCGCAGTGCCGTGTGAGTCCAGTTGCGTGAGACATCTGGTGGCCACTCCATAAAATGTCACGTATAAGTTAAAAAAAAAAACGTGTAATTTAAACATTTATTTGGATTTTGGACCACGCGTTATTTCAAAAACGCGTAAACCAAACTTACATAAATCGAGAGTTACCTGTACGGTGGACCCGAAAAAGGACTCGCCATAAAACACCTAATTTGTGCTAATTGTAGGTGGTGGTGGCATAGAGCAACCCACCATGCATGCCCCGGGTCATTGTGGTGGGTGAGTGATCTTGAGGTGGGCTTGACTGGGGGTCTGTTCCCTTCTCCTATAATTCCTTCCCCTTCTGTCTCCCTCTGGCATATGACCACAGATGTTGTGCCGACTAAACCAAACTTTCCAACTGTTCCCTTCTCCTATAATTCCTTCCCCTTCTGTCTCCCTCTGGCATATGACCACAGATGTTGCGCCGACTAAACGAAACTTTCCAACTGTTCCCTTCTCCTATAATTCCTTCCCCTTCTGTCTCCCTCTGGCATATGACCACAGATGTTGTTCCGACTAAACCAAACTTTCCAACTGTTCCCTTCTCCTATAATTCCTTCCCCTTCTGTCTCCCTCTGGCATATGACCACAGATGTTGCGCCGACTAAACCAAACTTTCCAACTTTGACAATGTTGTGATTCAGAGATGAATTTTGCTCTAGGGCTCTTATAGCTGTTTCCCAGTAAATTAAACTTGTAAAAACATCATATTTTACCAAGAAACGAATGGTCATTGTCTGTGAAATAGACTGCTTAGTGAAGCCATATTTCCCCTTAATTCTTTTCTTTCTTATGTACCTGTCAAATTTATCTATGAAGCCTTGTCTCTAACCACTTTGCAGCTTGTGATTGAGTTGCTTTGATTAATGTCCATTCATTCATTCATTTCGACCAGGGGATGGCCACGGTAGAAGAGCTTCCAACGTTCTCTATCCAGACACTCTCTCCTTGCCTGCTCAGAGTTTCTCAAGGATCTTTCCCCCCTCTCCCTAACGTACTCTTGCACCCTATCCCTCTGTTTCACTGGGGGTCGTCCTCTAGCATTCCCTCCCTCTATCTCACTCACATACACCCTTCTGATCATCTTACTCTCCTCCATTCGCTCCATGTGGCCAAACCACTTTAAAGTCTGTCGCCTCACTTCTTCCACCACTCCACACTTCTTCCCTTCCAAAACGCTCGTACACACTTTCATTACTCATTCCGTCCATTCTACTCACACCACAAGCACTCCTCAAATAACTCATTTCCACTGCCTGCACTCTAGACCTCTGACTTTCATTCCAGGCCCACGTTTCATATGTGAGGGTTGGTACTATTATTGTATTTCTCAAATCCCTCTTTACCTCCATGCTCACACTTCTGCCAGTCATGATTCGTCCCAAAGACCCTACCACCCTTCTTCCTTGCAATGCCCTTTCTCTTATCTCTCCCTCCGTACCACCATGCTTACACATAACTGATCCAAGGTACTTAAACTCATTATTATTTTTGCATTCTTTTTCACATTCAATTCCCACTCTATATGGGCATACAAAATCTACAACCTCACTTCTACTTCGCTCACAAACCAAAACTTTTGTTGACATTTACTTTCAGCTTTCTCCTGTTACAGACACTATCAAAAACACATTTCACTGCATCATATGTGAGGGTTGGTACTATTATTGTATTTCTCAAATCCCTCTTTACCTCCATGCTCACACTTCTGCCATTCATGATACGTCCCAACTTTCATTCCATTCCTTGATTAATGTTAAACTTTTTCCCCCCTACAGCCTGTCACTGCAGTTTGAAGCAGCTTGGGCCCTCACCAACATCGCGTCAGGCACCTCCCGGCAAACGCAAGCAGTGGTTCACGCGGGAGCAGTTCCGTTGTTCCTTAAACTCTTACACTCCTCCAGCCAAAACGTTTGTGAACAAGCTGTTTGGGCATTAGGTGAGCGTTCCTACAAATGACCCTCAGTATATTGGTTAGAGGAAGCCAGCTAATCCCATACATATCATAAGGCTTTCTGTAAATTGCTCTGCTCAACGGTTTTAAGTTAGATAAATTCAGATTCAACAAAGACATAGGCAAGAATCTTTTTGCCAACTGTCTCGGAGAATTGCTCTGCTCAAAGGTTTTAACCCGGTAGCAGCGGGGACCATGTTTCTTAATGGTCCCTCTAAGCGAGAAAAATGAGAAAAAATCATCACTCACACAAACCATTTCATAATATATATCGAAGCATTTGTGATCAGATTATGTATCATCTATTTTGCGGGGTTTAAATCATGGCACAAATTTGGCCTGTTGTTGCTACATGGTAAAGCCACAAATTTGGCCCGTCGCTGCTACACGGTAAAGCCACAAATTTGGCCCGTCGCTGCTACACGGTAAAGCCACAAATTTGGCCCGTCGCTGCTACACGGTAAAGCCACAAATTTGGCCCGTCGCAGCTACACGGTAAAGCCACAAATTTGGCCTGTCGCTGCTACACGGTAAAGCCACAAATTTGGCCCGTCGCAGCTACACGGTAAAGCCACAAATTTGGCCCCTCGCTGCTACACGGTAAAGCCACAAATTTGGCCCCTTGCTGCTACACGGTAAAGCCACAAATTTGGCCCGTCGCAGCTACACGGTAAAGCCACAAATTTGGCCCCTCGCTGCTACCAGGTTAAGTTAGATAAATTCGGATTCAACAAAGACGTAGGCAAGAATTGGTTAACCACTTGAGTCATGGATGAGTGGAACAGGCTTGGCAGTCATATTGTGGGTGCCAGAACCATAGAAACATTCAAGAAGAGGTTGGATAAATTCATGGATGGTGAGGTTAAGTGGGGTTAGGCTTATAGGAGCTGCCTTGTATGGGTCAACTAGCCTCTTGCAGACTCCTTACATTCTTGAACTAATGGTTTGGCTTTACAATTTCTCAGTAAACTTCTTCATATTTTTCAGTTAATTTACTAGCAACTTTTCTAAGGTATCAATGCATATCGGTATCACTTAATAATATTGGCTATTATAATTACTTTTGCTAGTGTGTATGTATCTACCTATTTATAGTCTACCGGGCCCGCGCTAAGCTCTTAATAGTCCCATCTCCATATCTAAATTTATCCCGCCTTTCCTTCATTTGGTGGACACTGTTCGCCTCCACCACCTCTTCCCGCAAGGTGTTCATGTGTTAACAGTTCTATGTGGAAAACTATACCTTTTAAGTCACTCAAACAGGTTCCTTCATTAAGTTCTTCCTATGTCCTCTCAGTGCCTGTGTTCCTGTCTATGAATCTTGAATGCCTAAAGTTAGCTCTCTAAATTGGAGAACCTCTTTGTTCAAGCTCTTCAAGTGATCTATGCGTCTATTGGGAAAGCTAAAATTGACTTGAGAATTTAAGGGAAGACATGAGTACTGAAGACCAAGGAGGCTTCGTGGTGCAGTGGTTAGCACACTCAGCTCACAACCGAGAGAGCCCGGGTTCGATTCCCAGGCGGAATGGAAAAATTTGGGTGGCTTCTCCGATACCCTACGCCCCTGTCCACCCAGCAGTGAATGGGTACCAGGTATTAATCGGGGGTTGTGTCCTGTCTCCTGGGGTCTGTTCCCTTCTCCTATAATTCCTTCCCCTTCTGTCTCTCTCCAGCATATGACCACAGATGTTGCACTGACTAAACAAAATTTTCCAACTTCTTCTTCTTCCTCTTTTGCTGTTTCTTCTTCAACTGTTCCCTTCTCCTATAATTCCTTCCCCTTCTGTCTCTCTCCGGCATATGACCACAGATGTTGCGCCGACTAAACAAAACTTTTTCCTATCAGCCAAACTAAAGCTAAATTATTATCTAAGCTTGTAAAGGAAAGCAAGCCAGAGGTATTATGCTCAGTGGAAACAAAATTGATCAAGGGCATGCAACTTTAACCCGGTAGCAGCGGGGATCACGTTTCTGAACCCTTTCCTTGCGCGGGACGGGACGCGACTATCCCCTCAGGCGCAGTCGGGCAGCCCAATGGGGGTCTCTTTTAACCTCTGTATCTCAAAAACTATTCATCACAGCTAAAAACCAAAAACACCATTGGAAAGAGGAGGTCCAGATCTATAGGAGTCGGTTATGTATGCCTCTCTTACGAACGTACATGCACGTTCAGGGAGTGTTGAATGTTAACACTTACGTCGGTGCGTGCGGGATGATCAGCCATATTGAGGGAACTGCGGACATCTCTCCTTCAGACTCTGGCAAGGGAGTATTGCCAACTGCAATATTTACAACTATTTGGTCAAAGAATCAGTCAGGTGATAGGTGAAGCTATGCAAAAATGTCGCTATATTGGGCAAGAACATCCACCAGTCACTCGTCCGTAGATTTGCCGCGCTGGGCTGATATGATTTCCCACCAAATTTAGTGAAGAACATACTCAATCCTGTGTTGTGAGAATTAGTGTTGGAACAATTTCATACGCGGGAGATTTGAGTGTGGGTGAAGCTTGCAGTGAGCATTTAGCACCACCAGCAAATACGTCTAACGCTCGCTGCCAGCGTTTAGCAGTGAAAGGGTTAATGGTCCCTCCAAGCAAGAAAAATGAGAAAAAATCACCCCTCACACAAACCATTTCATAATACATATCAAAGCATTTGTGATCAGATTATGTATCATCTATTTTTTGGGGTTTATATCATGGCATAAATTTGGCCCGTCGCTGCTACATGGTAAAGCCACAAATTTGTCCCATCGCTGCTACATGGTAAAGCCACAAATTTGTCCCGTCGCTGCTACACGGTAAAGCCACAAATTTGTCCCATCGCTGCTACATGGTAAAGCCACAAATTTGTCCCGTCGCTGCTACACGGTAAAGCCACAAATTTGTCCCATCGCTGCTACACGGTAAAGCCACAAATTTGTCCCGTCGCTGCTACACGGTAAAGCCACAAATTTGGCCCGTCACTGCTACACGGTAAAGCCATAAATTTGTCCCATCGCTGCGACACGGTAAAGCCACAAATTTGGCCCGTCGCTGCTACTGGGTTAAAATCACTCACCATATCCACAGAACACACAGAATATACTCCCCTTGGGTATGTTCTGCGTGTCATCCAGAGCGGTAGGTATAGCATTGCCAAGCTTCCGTAAGCATCAAACATTAAGCACGCGATAACTTGGTCATTCTTTTCACATAAATAACTGCTCTTTCGTCCACCTCTTCAGATTCTTCACAGGAGCAGCGAGTAGCAGGCTTTTTTGTATTGTGTGCATTTTTTTGTATAATAATAATAATAATGATTGATTTTCTCACGTTACTTGTGTGGGTACGAGAGTTTGAGGCATGAAAATGATAGATACGACATGTGGTTTATACAGGTAACTCTCAATTTACGCGAGTATTGTGTCCTTGAAGAGGTCGCGTCAATCAAAAACGATGTAAATCCAACAAGAGGTCGGTTTGTACCTTTATTGCCTACTGTATCACTCTGACTCCTCTCCCTCTCATGGTTCCTCCTCTGGCTGCCCTTCCCCTCGTGGTAGCACAGCAGCGAGGGTGTTGTTGTTGTTGAGCAGCGTGGGTACTGTATTGTTGTTCAAGTGGCGCGCGGGAAGAACTGAGCTTAGCTGTGTGGCCGCGGCGCCGTGTGAGTCCAGTTGCGTGGGACATCTGGTGGACACTCCATAAAATATCGCGTAGAAGTGAAAAAAACGAGTCAATTAAACATTTATTTGGATTTTGGACCACGCGTTATTTTAAAAATGCGTTAACCAAACTCGCATAAATCGAGAGTTACCTGTATAACTGACCAACTCGTAATTTCTTCACTGCCTGTTTTAAACTTTCCGTACTTAATTTCTATAGACAACACGAACTAAGTACTTAATAGTAATATGATTTTTTTTATCGGCGTCATCTATTTACAGTCATCCCTCAAATAGTAGTTTCCAATAGTCCAGTTTCGGTTTTCTACGGATTATCGTAGATCTTTTAGGATTTTTAAATTTCAAGCTTGTCGGGAAATTTAAAAATCCTAAAAAATCATCTTAGAAAATGAACATAAAGCCAAAACCAAACTCTTGGAACCTGTACCATTTGAGGGACAGCTGTATTCATCTACTTAATTTTTCATTTATTTTTGTGTGTATGTGTGTTTGTGTGTAATGGGAAGGCCAGTCCCATAAGTTGGCAATCCCGCTAAGTCTGTCAGGGCCGTGCTGTGCTGTGCTGACTCAAAGAGGTTTACCGTACTTGTTAGCCAGCTCTTGCTTAAGGAGATTGGTATGTAACTTCAGTGGCTCAAAAGAGGAAAGAGATTTAATATATATTTTCTTTGTAGGGTTTACGTTGAGTGTAAAAATCGAATTAGATTGAATTAAGTATAAGTTTTTCATAGAATACAGTCGGCCCTCAAATAGTACTGTTATGCCGGACGTGTTACTTGGGTTCCGTGTCGCCGTCAGGAGACTCCTTGGGAGGGAGGAATGTAAACACTTTGTACAGTTTCTGTAGTTTAATGTTCTTCCTTAGTAGTACACTTCACTCTGACTCTTCACTGAACACTAGCTTACTATGACTGGGACTGGGCTCCTCTCGCCCTCTTCTCCTATATATATCCAGAACAGTACAGTCTAGAATGTTACAGTATATTTTAGATCATACAAGAACATGTAGCTAAAGTATGTGCGAGTTGGCAACACTTCCCGCCTGGCGCCTGGCCGCGCCCCGCCGGGCGCGGACGGCTCGCCTTGTTCCCCGCCCCCCTGCTCGTTCCTCCCGGAGCCTTCTAGAGGCCTATGGTCGCCGGGGGAAGCTTCCAGCACAACAGTACGGTTTCCAATAGATCGGTTTCGTTTTTATGTGTATTTTCAAAACTGATTTTTAGGATTTTAAATTTCCCGACAAGCAGGAATAAAAATCCTTAAAAGCTCTTCTTTGACAATCCGTATAAAACCGAAACTAAACTATTTGAGGGATGACTATGTAGTTTCCCATACTCTTTCTCTTCTTATATAACTGTGTTTGAGATGGTCACCCTCACTCACTGCCTTCTCTGGTTCTTCTGGTTCTTAAGACAAGGACATGCAGATCTTGAAGGACAGAAGCATGCTGGATTGCTATTGTCTATCTTAGGGAAACAGTAAAGATTATAATGCAAAACTAAAATCTAAAAACCTACTCCAAGGCTCTATCTCTCATTTGATGTCTATACACTCTGGATTCATGGGGTAAATTGTACTTGAATGAGCTCTTTAGTGGCAAAGTATTATGTAGAGTTTTCAGAAAAGTTTTAGAAAAGTTTTATTTTTGCTGAGATATTTCAAATTCGCTTCTCCACAGGAAATATAATTGTCTATATACTCTGGATTCATGGGGTAAATTGTACTTGAATGAGCTCTTTAGTGGCAAAGTATTATGTCGAGTTTTCCGAAAAATTTTTAGAAAAGTTTTGTTTGTGTTGAGATAATTTGAATTCGCTTCTCCACAGGAAATATAATTGTCTATATACTCTGGATTCATGGGGTAAAATGTCCTTGAATGAGCTCTTTAGTGGCAAAGTTTTATGTAGAGTTTTCCGAAAAGTTTTATAAAAGTTTTGTTTTTGTTGAGATATTTTAAATTCGCTTCTCCACAGGAAATATAATTGTCTATATACTCTGGATTCATGGGGTAAATTGTACTTGAATGAGCTATTTAGTGGCAAAGTTTTATGTCGAGTTTTCCGAAAAGTTTTATAAAAGTTTTGTTTTTATTGAGATACTTTAAATTTGCTTCTCCACAGGAAATATAATTGTCTATATACTCTGGATTCATGGGGTAAAATGTACTTGAATGAGCTGTTGGTCTGTGAATGTGCCGGCAACTTAAGTTAACGTACACCTATTGAATACACACCAGCAGTGCGGTCGCTTCTGAAAATAAAAAAAACTATTTTATACCCCTTTGTCATCACGATATATTATTATACTCAACACCCTACCAACGTACTACTGGCTTACTCATGAGTACAGATACTATTGATAAGAGGCCAAAACTCACACTTAGATTCAGCTGTGCACTTGTGCCTCGACCGCCATTAAAGCTTTTTTCTGTTATTGATATTTAATATAATCTATACTACTAAACTTTTATCTGCATTAATAGGTTAAGTATATTATGTATAACACACCCCTAACTTACCCTACAGACAGTCAAGGAAATACACATTTTAACCCGTCCGCTGCAATTGGCACGGATTTGGCTTTCACTGGTAGCCTGGTGAACTTATACTCCCAGGTCTTTCTCTGCCTCTGTGGTGGATAGTGGAGTGTTTCCCATATGGTGGTATTGGTGTGCTGGATATCCCCTCCCAAGGTGCAGGACTGCATTTTTCTTCATTGAATTGTAGCAGCCACTTTTTGCTCCACTCCTGTAGCTTGGTGAGGTCTTCTTGTAGGAAATCCGTAGTCAAGGGGTTAAGAGAATCCATCGCCAGGACCTTCATGCTATTCAATTTACACATGTTTATGTCTGCTGGAGCCTTGGGTCCAGCTGCAACACCCACAAGTCCGGATCTGGACCGCGGGCCGCCAGTTGAGTTGGGAAGCCCTGGACTATATGCCGTATATGGTGTACTACAATGCCAGGCTTATTATACTATGCCCTAGTGAAGTTTTCTATAGTTTCTTATCCCGGAAGCAGCGACGGGCCAAATTTGTGCCGTGATATAAACCCCCAAAAATAGATGATACATAATCTGATCACAAATGCTTTGATATATTATATTATGGAATGGTTTGTGTGAGGGGTGATTTTTTTTCATTTTTCTCGCTTAGAGGGACCATTAAGAAACATGATCCCCGCAGCTACCGGGTTATATATAGTAATATCATATATAATATAACAAAAAATCCAGAAAATGAGTAATTATTTTGTCTCGGCCTTCTGTGCCTAAGGACAAAAAATTTAGTTACTAATTTTTTACATTCCCACGGGGCCTGTAGCACGTGCTAAATGTGCTACTAGGTTAACCCCTTGAATGTGGATTTCCTACAGTTAGACATCACCAAGCTACTGAAATGGAGCAAAAAGTGGCTGCTTACAATTCAATGAAGAAAAATGTAAAGTCCTGCACCATGGGAGGGGATATCCAGCACACCAATACCACATGGGAAACACTCCACTATCCACCACAGAGGCAGAGAAAGACCTGGGAGTGTATGTTACCAGGCTACCAGTGAAGGGATATCCAGCACACCAATACCACATGGGAAACACTCCACTATCCACCACAGAGGCAGAGAAAGACCTGGGACTATATGTTACCAGGCTACCAGTGAAGGGATATCCAGCACACCAATACCACATGGGAAACACTCCACTATCCACCACAGAGACAGAGAAAGACCTGGGACTATATGTTACCAGGCTACCAGTGAAGGGATATCCAGCACACCAATACCACATGGGAAACACTCCACTATCCACCACAGAGACAGAGAAAGACATGGGACTATATGTTACCAGGCTACCAGTGAAGGGATATCCAGCACACCAATACCACATGGGAAACACTCCACTTTCCACCACAGAGGCAGAGAAAGACCTGGGAGTGTATGTTACCAGGCTACCAGTGAAGGGATATCCAGCACACCAATACCACATGGGAAACACTCCACTTTCCACCACAGAGGCAGAGAAAGACCTGGGACTATATCTTACCAGGCTACCAGGGAAGGCCAAATCCATGCCAATCACAGCGGAAGGGTTAAATCGACACTGAGTCACTTGGGGCCATAATGAACTTAGCAATACCCTTATACTGACTCACTATGTTACATAATAAGAACCACTACCAGGGCTGCACATATGAATCTTACCAGGGCACACACTAAGAATTATTTGTCCTGGTATAGTGTGGCTAATTCTTCTGGCTCCGTGGTGTAGTGGTTAGCATGCCTACCTATGAATCTGCCAGCCTGAGTTGGGATCCCCTCCCTGGACAGTCATTTAATTGTGGATGTACCAAGTGTTAGACCTTAATGTATAGCTATCTCTCTCTCTCTCTCTCTCTCTCTCTCTCTCTCTCTCTCTCTCTCTCTCTCTCTCTCTCTCTCTCTCTCTCCTTCCTTCCTTCCTTCCTTCCCAGTGTTCCTTCGTCCACCCTCAGACTTTCCTTCCTTCCTTCCTTCCCAGCGTTCCTTCGTCCAGCCTCATACCTTCCTTCCTTCCTTCCTAGTGTTCCTTCGTCCAGCCTCATACCTTCCTTCCTTCCTTTCCAGTGTTCCTTCATCCAGCCTCATACCTTCCTTCCTTCCTTCCTTTTCATTGTCATTCTCCCTTGTGATGTTTTCCTTTCCTTCCTCCAGTGTGCCCCTGAGAGCTCCCTGCAGCACAGCGAGTCTCTTCTTGGACGGTTCAGAGGCACAGAAGATGTAGCCAGACTTGCCGGCCAAACCCGAGGGTGAGTCCACACCCTGAGACACTTATGTTAGCCTGTCTGTACAGGAAACTGTTAATTAAAAGATGAGACACTTTTTGTTAGTCTGTCTACTTAAAATTAGTCTTGTCTTGGTCTGTTTACTTGGTCTAGACACAAAGTAATGACATCAAGATAATTATGGAACAACAATGAGAATAAGTCACACATGCCCAAAAATACTCACTCATGTGAATATATATATATATATATATATATATATATATATATATATATATATATATATATATATATATATATATATATATATATATATATATATATATTCACATGAGTGAGTATTTTTTATTATAACAATGTTAATTATTATTATTATTTCTACAACTTATTATTATTATTATTATTATTATTATTATTATTATTATTATTATTATTATTATTATTATTATTATTATTATTATTATTATTATTATTATTATTATTATTATTATTATTATAATTATTATCATCGTCATTATCATCATTTACTTTTGTCAATTATTATATGTTATATATATATATATATATATATATATATATATATATATATATATATATATATATATATATATATATATATATATATATATATATATATATATTAGGCGGTAGGCGGTGGCCGAAGTGGTAGCGTACTGGACCCACATTCGCCGCGTGATGGACGACGCGGGCTCGAATCCTCACGCTACCACTCGGATTTTTCAGTCACCGCCGAGTGGCTTAAAACTACCCACATGCTGTCCTGAAGACCACCCATCAACCCGGACTCTAGAGGAAGCCGTCCAAGCGAATCAAGAACGAGTTCCGGGGGGCAGTATGAGCCAATGCATGATGGCGCCACTATAAACACTCGCCTGCGCCAGAACTGGCTGGGCCGACCACCAGGACCCACCTGGAAGAAGCCTTGGGCTGACCATCAGGCCCCCACCAGGAATTTGCCTACCGGCGCAACAGGCAACGACGTAAAAAAAAAATAAATATATATATATATATATATATATATATATATATATATATATATATATATATATATTGATATATATATATATATATATATCAATATATATATATATATATATATATATATATATATATATATATATATATAAATATATATTTTTTCACCATTGATTAAATCCGGCACCTAAGTTTCCAGTACTGCCCAAATAGCTCCCAGCTTTAAATGGGCTCCCTGCACTACAAAATTATTGTAAATACATAATTGTATAAAAAGGAATAATAAAATGTTTCAAATGTTTCAAATGTTTCCCCCTTTTTGAAAATCGGCGTCATATTAGCTACTTTCCATAGGCTGGGAACATAATCAGTATTTACCGACATCTTAAAGCTTTTGGTTAGTGGGTCACTGAGTACATCATTAAATTCCTCTAATACCCTCGGAAATATCCCGTCAGGACCTGGCGACTTATTCTTCTTAAGCTTATCTATTTCATCCTGAACTGCTTGCCTGGTAATGATTATATCCCTCAATTTATCGCCATCCCCGCCCTCGTACACCTGAACCCTTTCCGGAATAGTCGTTCGATCCTCTTGTGTGAATACTGAAAGGAAGTAGTCGTTCAACAATGTGCTCATATTTTCGTAGTTTTCTACAAGCTTGCCTGTGTTTGTTTTTAGCGGTCCACTTTTCTCCCTTGTTTTTGTTCTATACATCTGAAAGAAGCCCTTAGGATTACTTTTCGCCTCATTTGCTACTTTGATCTCATAGTTCCTTTTTGATATCCTGGTGTTTTTCTTCACTAATCTAGATAGTTCGACATACCGGCCCCTGAGATGTGTTTGACCATTCCATTCTTTTACCTTATTTTGTGTTTTAGTCCACGAGCCATCCACTTAGGGTCATTGTTTTCTTTTCTAAGTGTTCGCTGTGGTATATGCTGTCCTTGCCCCTCTACTATTACTCTAACTTAATTATTGTAAGACATTTCTACCTGGTTTTCCTGGCTCACCAACCCTCATGAATCCCTAAATTATCCCAGTTTACCCCTTCAAGATGTCTTCGAAGCCTCTCGTAATTTGCTCTTCTAAAATCTAGCAGTAACACTGGGTTTGGTTCGCAGGTTACCGCCCAGTCTACGCTAAAACGACTGTAGTTGTAGTAGTAGTAGTAGTAGTAGTAGTAGTAGTAGTAGTAGTAGTAGTAGTAGTAGTAGTAGTAGTAGTAGTAATAGCAATAGTAGTAGCAGTAGTAGTAGTAGTAGTAGTAGTAGTAGTAGTAGTAGTAGTAGTAGTAGTAGTAGTAGTAGTAGTAGTAGTAGTAGTAGCAGTAGTAGTAGTAGTAGTAGTAGTAGTAGTAGTAGTAATAGCAGCAGTAGTAGTAGTAGTAGTAGTAGTAGTAGTAGTAACAGTAGCAGTAGAAGTAGCAGTAATAGTAGTAGCAGCAGTAGTAGTAGTAGAAGTAGTAGTAGCAGTAATAGTAATAGTAATAGTAGTAGTAGTAGTAGAGGTAGAAGTAGTATTAGTATATGTATTAGTATTAGTATTAGTAGTAGTAGTAGAAATAGTAGTAGTAGTAGTCAATCAACTCAAGGAAAAACATCCTCCACCGAGTGACCTGAAGGGACTGAGACTGGCAGGATGTCACCAACCACCGAATCCAGTTATATACGAAAGGATAACAGGAGAGATGGTGTGGCAGAAGGCCCTCCAGACTCGTGGCAGCGCGGGGCCCTCAGGACTTGATGCACGGGGATGGCGAAGCTTGCTGAGCAGCGCCAACTTTGGCAATGCAGCTGGTGACTTGCGCAACACTATTGCAGCACTGGCAAGAAAACTCGCCTCCTCCAGCTGCCACTATGTGGACGCCCTGACGGCATGCCGCCTCATTCCCCTGGACAAGAGGCTGGGATGCAGGCCTATAGGAGTCGGAGAAGTCCTGCGGCGCATCGTAGGCAAATGCATCATGGCTGCCGTCAAAAAAGATGTGAGAATGGCAGCAGGGAACCTCCAAGTTTGTGCGGGGCAGCAGGCAGGAGGAGAAGCAGCAGTCCATGCCATGCGGGAGATATTCGACCACGTGGAGTGCGAAGCAGTGCTTCTTGTTGACGCCAAAAATGCCTTCAACACAATAAATAGAAAGACTATGACTCACAACATTAAAACCAAGTGCCCTAGCTTAGCTATGTATGTCGAAAATACCAATACATACCCGACAGACTTATACATAAATAGCCACAGTGGAAAAGTGAAAGTGTTAAAATCATCTGAGGGAACAACACAAGGTGACCCAATAGCCATGGCTATGTACGCCCTGGGCCTATCAGTCCTCCAAAATGAAATCGTGTTCGCAGAAACACGGGTGAAACAGGTGGCTTATGCGGATGACCTCTCAGGTGCTGATAAAATCTCAGACTTAAAAGGGTGGTGGGACACTGTGAACACCGCCGGCCCTGAGATAGGATACATCCCTAACGCCACCAAGTCTGTCCTTATTGTCAAACCTGAGCATTATGACCATGCCGCAGAAACTTTTAGAGGAAGTGGCGTCATTGTGACAAAAGACGGACAACGACACTTAGGTGCAGTGATTGGGACAGAGGTATATAAGAAGGAGTACGTGGGAGACAAAGTAGCTGAATAGGTGAAGGAAATAGAAGCTTTGTCTGCCATTGCCAAGACTGAGCCACACGCTGCCTATTCAGCGTACACCCACGGCATCCAACATCGGTGGACGTTCCTGATGCGCACCATCTCCGGCATCAGTCCACTCCTCCGACCAATGAAAAATGCCGTCAAGAATGTATTCTTGCCGGCGCTGGTGAAATATCATGCTTTGGGGGAGGAGGAGAGGGATATGCTAGCACTTCCCCCAAGACTGGGTGGGATGGGGATCACCAACCCTGAGAAGCTGTCAGATAAGGAGAACCAAAACTCCATCAGCCTTACCAGGTCACTCATCAACAGGATTATCGCTCAGGAGGCAGAGGGCGAGATAGACCAAACAGAAATAAGATATATTAAAAGAAAAATCTCAGAAGAAAGGCAACAGGCCCAAAAAGACAAGCTGGACCGTCTTACACACCACCTGTCCACAGAAATGGGTGAAAAATACACACATCACAGGAGGCAGGCGCATCTAACTGGCTAAAGTCATTAGCAATCAGAGCAAAGGGTTTCAGCCTCAACAAACATTAATTTGTCGTGTCCATTGCTCTGTGATATGGATGGCCGATTGAGGACTGCCTGATCTTTGTGCATGTGGATCACCAAATGATGTCACCCACACCATGACATGTAAAAAGGAGGCTTCGTCTGTATTCGACACGATGATGTGAGGATCTGACAGCCAGCATGCTTGGGGAGGTATGCCAAGACGTCACTACCGAGCCGGCACTGCTTCCCTGGACAGCGAACACCTTCGGTACAGGACAGCCAATACCTCACAGGAGGCACGGGTTGATGTAAGTGCCCGCGGATTCTGGGTGCGCGGACAGCAGGCGTTCGTGGACATCCGCATATTCGACCCGATGGCTGCCTGTCACCGTGAGCTGCCCTGCAAGCCGCCCACCACAGGAACGAGCAGGAGAAGACAAGGGCATACGGTGAAAGAATCCAACATGTGGATCAGGGCAGCTTCATCCCCCTCGTCTTCACCACATCCGGCGGGATGGGTCCCAGGGCCCAATGCTTCTACGCACGCCTCGCGGAACTAATCTCAGAAAAGAAGCATCAGCCAAGGAGCCACGTTGTCGCCTGGGTGAGGTGTCGCCTCTCGTTCTCCCTGCTCTGGTCGGCCATCCTATGTCTCAGGGGCACCAGACACTCTGGCCCAAAAGCCACCACCATCTCCAATATGGACTATGAAGCCACAGTGGTGGAGAGTGACATTAGGGTGGGTCGGGAGTGACTTGAGTAGGGAAGGAAAGGGGGATCTAGACGTACTAGATGATAGGTGCTTTAGTGTCAGGTAGTATTAGCGATATGGTTGGATACCACAGTCATTAGCGAACAGAGTTGGGGCTAATGACCTCCAAACTATGGAGCCCTCCATGATTATGTGTCGGGAAAATAAACATGGATGGAGGTATCATTTATATAGTAGTAGTAGTAGTAGTAGTAGTAGTAGTAGTAGTAGTAGTAGTAGCATAAATAGTAGTAGTAGTAGTAGTACTAGTAGTATAAATAGTAGTAGTAGTAGCACTAGTAGTAGTAGTAGTAGTAGTAGTAGTAGTAGTAGTAGTAGTAGTAGTAGTAGTAGTAGTAGATGTAGTAGTAGTAATAGTAGTAGTAGTAGAAGTAGTAGTAGTAGTAGTAGTAGTAGTATTAGTAGTAGTAGTAGTAGTAGTAGTAGTAGTAGTAGTAGTAGTAATAGTAGTAGTAGTAGTAGTAGTAGTAGTAGTAGTAGTAGTAGTAGTAGTAGTAATGTAGTAGTAGTAGTAGTAGTAGTAGTAGTAGTAGTAGTAGTAGTAGTAGTAGTAGTAGTAGTAGTAGTAGTAGTAGTAGTAGTAGTAGTAGTAGTAGTAGTTGTTTTGTGTTATAAGTTAGGTCCTATAGCCGATACCGCCTTGGAATGTATACCTTCGTACGCGTGAACGTGCAGTGAACGTAACGAAATATAGTGCAATCTGGTGCCATTGACGATGCAGGTGTTAATTACGAATTACTGCTTTTGAGAGAGGCCGTGTGCTTGCCGGCAGTGTGAAAACATCGGTGTAACGATAAATATTGGGTCAAGTGGCCCACGTCCCTCGGTGCTTGTGAGCGACGCTCGACTCTGTGGCGGACGGCCGGAAGGTGGAAAATTGGAAGGCAGAGCTGAGGGAAGAGGGAGGGAAGAGGGAGAGAGGGGAAAGGAGGAAAGAGTGGAGAAGAGGGGAGAGAGTGGTAGAGGAGGGAGGAGGGAGTGAGAGTAGAGAGGGGAGAGAGAGAGGAGAGAGAAGAGAGCAAGTTATAGTTTTCCATGTACATCATCAATATATTTTCTCAGTATGTCAAATAGATTAAATGTCAGTGATTTATAGGGAGTGGTGAGTTCTGGCAGGCGTGTCAGGATGGGCGGAGGTGGGTCAGTTTTCAAGACCGAGGGCAAACAGTAAACAGCCTCTAACCCCCCACCCCTAACGCTACGCACATCCCCTCACTTCCGGGTCCCTGCTAACCCCGCCCGCTGCCCAGTAACTTCCCACCCACGCATGAGGGCCATAAAACACAGAGTATCTGACTCGGCGAACTGCTGGTAATGATATCACTACTACTACTACTACTCAACTTTAATGTGTAGGGTCAGGTGCATTAGTAAAATTGTAAAGTGTTGGCGAGGAGCAATGGTAGTGGAAAAATAAACAATCATTATAATATTACCGTAAAGGTAGAGTAAGCATATGTAAGTATATGTCTGTGTGTAGGTATATGGGGAGACAAGAGTCAAAGTGGGGTCTACTACTATTGCTCTATTCATCACCACAAATAGCAACTAAGATACACTAGCATGCATAATGGCACCGAAATGGAGCCCCTCAATGTTGCATTTGTTCGTCTCGAAATCAAAACTGTGTTCAATGCTCGTGCGTAAGACGAGGCCAGCCCTGTGTGAACTGTAAGAGGTGGAGATTGTCGAAACCCAAACCCTCAACGGCAGGATGTGGAAAATGGGGAGCAACCACAAGTGGTGCTGGGTGGACAGGCCAATGAAGGCGCTGGAGATGATCAGGTGGAGGGGGGTGCAGGTGGCGAGAGACAAGGGCAAGGTGACCAGGGTGAGGACGCCTCGCGCGAGCTCCGCTTCTGGCAGAGGTGGACACTCGAGGAGACAGAGGAGTGGGTGCGAGACGCTTACAATCATGTGGTAACGTTTTCTTCCAATAACGTATTTGAGGCCCCGAGATGTAACGCCACCAAAACCTTGATAGAGGAAAACCTACCTCATTAGAGCTTACAACAACTAAAAGCAAATCGCAAACTACGATTTAAAGATTCTGGCCATACTACCGCACCTCATATGCCAACGGACTCACAAAAAGTCGAAACAATCTGAGGACGTGAAGGCGGTACAAAGAAGAATGGAGCTGTGGAGGAAAGGGGACGTCCGGAAGCTACTTGACGAGGCTAAAACACTGCAGGAGAGACTAGGCAGACGTAACAGTCGCAAGAAGGACAGTAACGACAGGGCTAGAAACTTTGCTGACAAGATGAGACAAGGCAAAGTGGCCATGGCAACTAGATCACTGTCAATAGAAGATGAGGCAGCGGGAGTCCTTCCCATGACGGAAGAGACACGCCAGATCCTCAAGGACAAGCATCCAGATGCTAGACCTGCACACCCAGAAATGAAGTTCCTTGGAGACTACACCCCACCGCATCGAGTTGTCTTCGACCATATCAGCGGTGACGTGATCTGGAAGCACGCCCTTCACACGCAGGGAGCGGCTGGACCATCAGGCTTGGATGCCAAGGGGTGGAAACACCTCCTCAGTAAGAACATCTTTGGGAATCCAGCTGTGGATCTTCGCGACGCAATAGCCGCCCTAGCAAGAAAATTGGCGTCAGAGAATTGCCAACACCTCGAGCCTTTGATGGCCTGCCGGCTCATCCCGCTGGATAAAAAACCAGGCTGTCGCCCCATCGGGATGGGGGAGGTGCTCAGGAGGATCATAGGCAAGGCTGTCATGGAGGTGGTGAAGGACGACGTGAGGAAGGCGGTGGGAAACCTTCAAGTGTGTGCGGGTCAGCAGGCTGGATGTGAAGCGGCCATTCACGCCGTCAGGAGAATGTTCGAAGACCCAGAATGCGAGGCGGTGCTGATGGTGGACGCTGCAAATGCGTTCAACAACATCAATAGGGAAACAGCACTGCACAACATCAAAATCAAGTGCCCTATATTCGCCCAATATATTGAAAATACATACAAGGAACCTGCCAGACTGTTCATCAGCAGTCATAATGACCAACGACTTGGAGACCCGGTGGCCATACAATCCTCAGAGGGCACCACCCAGGGGGACCCAGTGGCCATGGCAATGTTTGCCCTGGGAATGATGAAGCTGCAGGACATCATCCGCCATGAAAACACCAACGTCAAACAGGTGGCGTATGCGGATGACCTCACCGGGGTAGGAAAGTCTGCAGACCTCAGGAAATGGTGGGACCTCGTCAATGAACATGGCCCTAAAATAGGGTACCATCCCAACGCCACGAAGTCTGTGGTGATTGTAAAACCAGAGGCATACGATCGGGCCAAAACAGCATTCCAGGGCAGTAACGTGAAACTGTCAGTGACTGGAGAAAGACACCTCGGGGCAGCCATTGGAACAGCTGAATACAAAACCGAATATGTGAAAACGGCTGTAAAGCGCTGGGAGTCCGAACTGCAGAGACTGAGCGAGATCGCCAAAACAGAACCGCAGGCAGCCTACGCTGCATTTACGTACGGTGTCAAGCATAAATGGAACTACCTCATGAGGACAGTTCCTGATGTTGCTCCGTTACTAGAACCTCTGGAAGATGCTATCAGAAACACCTTCATGCCGGCGATAGCAAATGGGAGATGTCCCAGTGACCAGGAGAGAAGATTGCTGGAGTTGCCGCCAAGAATGGGTGGGCTCGGCATCACCAACCCGCAAAATCTGGCTGAGTCTGAATTCGGGAACTCAATCCGAATCACAGCCTCCTTGACCGGATATATTACCAATCAAAATGAAAGGGGAGAAGACAACCCTCAAGATATTAGGTCACTAAGGAATGAAATCTCCAAAAACAGAGAAGGAAAACAGAGACACTCTGAGTGACCTAATGAGAGAACTCCCAGAAGACACAAGGAGGAGGACAGATATTGCACAGGAAGTGGGCGCTTCAAACTGGCTAACCACACTACCTATCAGGGCAAAAGGCTTCAACAAACAAAAAGAATTTACTGATGCCCTTGCCCTCAGGTATGGCTGGCCAGTGGATGGGCTCCCAAACATGTGTAACTGTGGCTCACCCTTCAACCAAAATCATGCCATGACATGCAAGAGAGGAGGTTTCGTCTGCATGATACATGATGAAGTAAGAGACGTAACAGCTCAGATGCTGAAAGAAGTCTGCCACGACGTGACTGTGGAACCCATGCTGCTCCCTCTGCAAGGCGAACACCTCGCCAGACGCACCGCTAATGTTTCGAACGAAGCACGAGTGGATGTTAGCGCCAGAGGGTTTTGGACTCGTGGACAAAGGGCATATTTTGACATAAGGATCTTTGATCCCATGGCCCATTGCCACAGAGACCTGACCCTTGATGCAGCCCACAGAAGAAACGAACAAGAGAAGAACAGAGCATATGAAGAAAGAATACAGAATGTGGACCAGGGCTCCTTCACCCCGGTAGTATTCACGACGGCAGGAGGGATGGGACCAAGGGCGCAGAGCTTCTACGCAAGACTCGCCGAAACACTGGCGGATAAGAAACAACAGCCAAGAAGCAGTGTGGTCGCCTGGATGAGATGCAGGCTGTCCTTCTCCCTCCTGAGGTCAGCCTTGGTCTGCCTGAGAGGAACCAGGTCACCTGCACCCAAAACCACCCGCATTGCTGACCTGGACTTTGAGGCGACGGTGGTTGATAGTCGTATCAACCACAAGCTCTGTTAGCTTAAAAATAAAATGTTTAGTAAAGTTTGTAATATTAAATAAAGATGGTTGTCGGCCACAGTCATTGGCGGGGTGGGGCCAATGAATTGCTTTGTGAAAGGATATGAGAAAATATACCGCTCACAACGCAACTCTAATAGATGGAGGCCCGTTTATATAGTAGAAAAAAAAAGAAAAAAAAAGTAGTAGTAGTAGTAGATTACTACTACTATTACTACTGATAGTAGTAGTAGTAGTAATAGTAGTAGTAGCAGTAGTAATAGCAGTAGTAGTAGTAGCTGACGCCCAGGGTGTTTTCATTGCCCGTCTTGGGATCTGTTGAATAATGTAAACGTGACTTAATTTGTCCGTAGAGTTTTCCAAGCCTCTGCCCGTAACGAATTCTTTGTCTTGTAGCCGTTGGAAAGGTTCGGATCTGGTGAACATCTTGCCGAGAAACCTTCTGCTGATCAGTCTGCTCGTGATACATCAACAGCTTTCTCACTCTGCCCCCCTCGCAAAACATATTAAAGTGATCCCTGAAGATGGTTATTAGCTATTAATTAAAGCATTTATTTATCATTTGCGCGCTAGCTTGACGGAATAGTATGAATGATGAATCATGTGCCAATTCGAGCAAAGGAATAGGAAGGAAAGGACTTACACCCCTCCCCACATTTATATAACTCCTTTTCTTACAGAGCATTTATCAGCGAGGCAGTGAGTCGGTTGTGAAGATGAAGACTGACTTAATTCAACGGCCACTTGCAACATATCAACGCCTTCACATTAAAGAGAGAGAGAGATATTCAAGGAACTAAGATTATTTAGGACGAAAACTCATATCACTGAAACACACACACACACACACACACACACACACACACACACACACACACACACACACACACACACACACACACACACACACACACACACACACACACACACACACACACACACACACACTGAAATTTTATGCTTCTGTACTGATACAAACGAGAACAGGTGTGTGTAAACTGGATGATGACAAAAAAGAGGAAAGAAAAGAAAACCTGAATATGTTTTTGCTGTTTCATGGAGTAATTATAAAAATGTTTGAACAAACGAGACTAGATTGTTTGCTCTCATGACCTGACCCTAAAAAAGAAAAGCAATGAGTCGGAGAGTAAGAAAATTAAGAGTGGTGAAAAACAGGTTTCCGTAATATAACATAGAAATGCAAGTGGGTAAGGTATCTGCTTCTCGCCGACACGTGTTTCAATACACATTCTTCCTCCTGAAGGTTGAAATAAAAGGGACGTAAAAAAAAAGAGATCCAATCAGTAGCAATGTATATTCCTTGACTATTAAGCAAAAACAGAATATTGCACTGGAAATAAAGGAGTTGGAGTAATGACCATATATATCTTCTGCTTTAAAAATGTGAAAATATGTTTTGGTGCAAAATATTGAGAGAGTGGAATGAACTTAAAATGGATATATTCTTCCGGTAGATAGTGGAATGAGAACACCTTGCATGTTTATTCTTTTAAATATATAATATTAAAAATAAAATACGGGGAGGTAGGAAAGATATTATGATTTCATAAGTAAACTACTTAAGAAATTCAATATACAGAGTTAAATCAGAAGGGATGAAGCATGTGAACACTACGTATCACCATAATAAGTACACCAGAAAAAGAACGAGGATAGAATAAGGCGACGTGGTGCAGCCGTATAAATAACTGGACCAGGATTTTCTGTCTCGGAGTAAAAAAAAAAAAAATTCATCCGAAGAAGAAAATGTGTAATGAAATCAGAATAAGAATAGTTCCGCTGAAAAAAAGTACAACAGACAAAAATATATCGAGGTAGAAAAAGTGTAGTTTGGATTCTGTGATTAGATTCATCCGATAAAAAGAAGTAAAAAAGAGACAAAATTGAAATATAATTTTTTTTAACATAATACAATAAAAAAAAAACAATGAAAAAGGACAAAAGTGAAAAAAAAATGCAGAGGCCAATTAATAAAAGTAAGCAACTCTAACAAAAACTGCCGAAAAAATAGCTTGAATAGACAATTCAAAGAGACAAAAAAAATAATAATAATTGCAGCTCAAAATAAAATAAAAGACCTTTAATCCGTATTTTTTTATTACCCTTACTCGAGTGTTCTAAGAATTGGTGCATTATATTTCATCACACCAGCAAGGCCTCACCCCCGGCACCATGGGGTAGGGGGAGGGGGGGCAGGGAAGGGTCACAGTGCCGCACCTCGACTCTTTCTTAATACTTTTTTTTCGCGCCTTCCGAGGTTTGGATTTTTTTTTTACTCATTTTGGAATGTAGTTTTCTGCTTTTCCGCTTTTTTTATGATACTTGTTCATATTATCATTATTCCTCCTTTCATTCTTTTGTTCACTAAATTTTCCTTCTCTTCCTCCTTCTCTTCTTCCTCCCTCCTCCTCCCCTCTTTCTGTTTGTTGTAGGGAGGACGAAAAAAGAAAGAAAGAAGATGGAGGAAGGTGGAGGAGGGCGTAGGCTGAAAAAGACTTTAGTATTCTTTTTTCAATATTTTTTCACCTTCAGTAACCCCAAAGGAAGGGAAAGTCAATATTTGAGGGATGGAGAAGCATTCGCGACTCTCTGAAACTTTTAAGATTACTTTGAGAATCTGTTACTGTATTGCCATTGTCTTTTTTCCCTAGGGTGGTAGGTTGATTTTTTAAAAATAAACAGCTTTGATGATTTCGGTGTTAATAATAAGTGAGGTTAGTGGACAAGGGATGGTTACTTCTGTTTGAATAGTGGAAAGTGTTTGTTTTTTGTAGTTACCGATGGGTGACGTGAAGGTAATAGTGTTTGAAATGGTAACGGGAATATAGAGATGTTAATAATGATGGTGTTAGAACTTAAGAAATGGTATAAGTGGTATTATTATTATTATTATTTTTATTATTATTATTATTATTATTATTATTATTATTATTATTATTATTATTATTATTAGTAGTAGTAGTAGTAGTAGTAGTAGTAGTGATAGCAGAGATGAGCTAGTGCGGTACTAGTGCGATAGTGCGGTAGTACCGCATCACAAAAAAAAATACCGCACTGCCGCAAAATTTCTGAATATACAGCACTACCACGAACCGCACTAAGAAATCCTGCGATACTTTTTGCGGTACTTATAAAACTATCGAAGACATTTGCATCGCGACATGCTCACAGAAATGTTTTTATTTTATTTTATGAAAATGAAATTTATTAAGGAGCCAACGACCTCAAAAACCGACTTGAAAGGGTTAAAGATCGAATACATTAGCAAAAAACGACTCTGAAAAAACCTATTTTTGAGTTCCCAAACTTGAAACCCACTCATTTTTGAGAATTTCAAACCACTTATTTAGCAGATACTTTAGCTTTTCAAATTCTTTCCAATGTGATACATAACGTTTCCCTACTCCGAGTAGTTTTGTCGCTTGAGCTCGAAACGTAAACCTTTTTGAGAGCGATTTTGACGAACTCCAGACACTTTGCCGTATTTGTCTAGTGTGCCCTTGCTATTGCCTCTTGAAGGCTGTAGTTTGCCATGTAGCTCCTGTTGGCAATAACGTTTTTTCAACTCTAAGGATTTTGTGATAGCTCGATTCCAAGTTTGTCGTCGAGCCGTCACAAAATAGCCTGTTTATCTGCCATATTGTCGCGATTTGGACACGTTCTAATTTGTGCTTATAACTTTTTTATTTATTTAGTGCTTTCCATTTTTTTTCTTTTTGTGATTATCAATTTGTATTAATAGAGCTTTCATTTGCCATCAAGCACGCCTTCCTAGCTTCAGTAATGTTTGGTTGAGCTTGACCAGAAGTCGCGATAAGAATTCGCCGAATCTGAGTCATTTCACGCGCCGCGACGGAAAACCTTCCTGACGCCCCAAACATTAATATGCGTGGATAAAAAAATCATACATGAACACCTCAGTATGTTGACTATCTTGTATTAAAATCATTTAAAGATATCTATGTAAAAAGTTATTATTTTTATTTAATCATTTCACTATATAAATCAACCTATATTGAACATGTTATTTTTTTTCTTTAGTATTCAACCTATTTCCTCCATTTATGAATAATACATTTAATTTTCTTTCTTTTGATACTATATATATATATATATATATATATATATATATATATATATATATATATATATATATATATATATATATATATATATATATATATATATATATATATATATATATATATATATATATATATATATATATATATAAAAAGACATATAATAAGGCGCTTTATATAGGTTAATTTATATAGTGAAATGATTATATAAAACTAGTAACTTTTTACATATATATCTTAAAATTATTTCAATACAAGTTAGTCAGCATACTGAAGTGTTCATGTATGAATTTTTTTGAACATATTAATGTTTGTATCGTCAGGAAGGTTTTTCGTCAATAAAATGAAAGTTATAAGAAGATAACTAGGATGTGTCCAAATCGCGACAAAAGGCCGAAAAAACAGGCTGACGAAAACTTAGAATAGAGCTATCACAAAATCCTTCGAGCTGGTCAAACTACATTGCAAGAGGGGCTATATGCCAAACTACAGCCTTCTAGAGCAATGCACTAGACAAATACAACAAAGTTCATCAAAATCGCTCTCAAAAGGGTTTACGTTTCAAGCTCAAGCGACAAAAATATGGGAGTAGGAATATGCATCATATAGGAAAGCACATTGGTAGGGCTAAAGTATTTGTTAAATAAGTTCTTTGGAATTCTCAAAAATAAGTGGGTTTGAAGGTTGGGAACTCAAAATAGTTTTCAGTCGTTTTGAAATTTATTCGTTTTAACCCTTTGAGTCGTTTTTACCCCAGTTGCGTATTAGAAAATATAGCCCTTTCATTTTGCCGTCCATTGATACCAAAACATTTATCTAGCCCCAGAAAAGGGAGTTACGGCAATTCGCACCAAAGCGGTTGATTTTCCAAAATTCGCGGCTTAATGACAGGGCTCAGGCAAGTTTCCGGTCCACATTGTAGGGTTCACTGGTAGAGGATATGAGGCCAAGTGTGTGTGAAGGAAACCATGCCACCAAAGGTTTAGAAGAGGCAAGAGATATTCTGAGTGTGTGGGAAGGAAATGATGTGATGATCCTGAAGAAAGAACTGGGAAGACATGAAACGAGAAGAAACTGGAAGCAGGAAAAGTGAACGAAAAAAATGAGGAAAATTATAGACTAGAATGAATGATAGGCAACGAGCAATAGGAGAAGGAAGTGAGAGGAAATTAAGGAGATTAAAGACAGAAAAGAAATATGTAGCGAAATATAGAATGAAAGTAATGCAAAGATATTATAAAAGAAAAGAGAAAATGAGACAAGAAATGAAAATGAGAAAAAAATGAAAGACAAGAGCTCCCACTATTAATCCATTCATTCCTCCGCCAATTCCTCCTTCCTCTCTCTTTCATCCCTCTCCGAGCCATCCGTCCGTAGAATCGTGCGGATCTATGAGAAGATTACTGCGAGAAGAATGGTGGGGCGGACTAGTTTGAACTTGGGCTGAGGGAGAAGGGAAGAGGGGATAGGGGTCGTAGGCTGGGTTTCCCGGAGTTCAAGAGTTAGGGATTGTAGGGGGACGTGGGGTACTGGAAGGGAATCACAAGTTGAGAGAAAAATTTGCCGGTCTGTCCTGGAAGCTCATCGTCACCGAAGTCATCAATCGCCGAGGAAAAAGGAATTAGAAAATGTTTCCTCCGAGTCTGGACGAGTGAAAGAAAATGGAAAACTCCTTGGGCAGTGGAGAGAGAGAGAGAGAGAGAGAGAGATAATGTATTAATTATTGTAGTGTTAGGTAATTGTTTTCTCCATCATTTAGAGTTGATACTACATAGCTAACAGAAGGAATACCAGGGGAGTTCGCTGGTGACGTATTAATACGCATGAACAGAAAGTCTATTTATAGACTTTGCATGAACTGTTGTAATTTCTCTTCCACGTGATATATTCACCCATAAACTATAGCCTTTCCATTTCATCAAGTCATTTTAGCCGTGGCCGGCGGGATTAGCGATGTGCCACATCATCGCCGCCACCCTCTCTCTCATATTGTAAACTATTAATTGCTTCTAGATGAGTTCTAAATACTATGTACATTTCATTATATGATGAAATCATGTAATTCCATGAAGGATTCGTCTTTTGAGGGCAAAACAGCGATGATGTCACGGTGACGAGAACACCGCGCCGGTCACCCGAGCCACGGAACCCAGACAGAATTATCTCATGGGTGGTGTGGGGAGTACGTCAAAACATATTTACGATAGAAAAAATGAGTGAGTGGGGGAAGGAGGGAGAGTGAGTGATATTAGGAAGGGAGAGCAAGTGCTAAAGGGAGAAATGGTAGCACAGTTGCTTGACACAGTCACGCCTAAAGTGACCTGATACAATGGAAAGACTACAGTACTGATACACGCAGAACTACATGGACAAGACACTCTGCGCCGAGGGAAAGTAATCAGCTGGGTGGGGCGTTACGCGGTCACGTGTCACTCCGCGTCGGTGTCTCAGCAAGGGCAGACTCCTTCCCTCCTGTGTGCAGTGCTGTGTTCAAGGGTTACACGCCGTGGCGGGGCTGAGCGTTGCGCCGGACGGGGACGTGAAGCACTGAGGGCGAGGGTGGGGCAGCAGGCGTGGCGGGGCAGCAGGACGCCGAGGGTGGGGTGAGTGTGGAGTGTTTGTTAGGGTTGTGTGGGGTAAGGGGGAGGTGATGGAGTGAAGAAAGGTAGTGGAAGGAAGAAGGGAGGTGGAGTGGTAGATAAAGAGCAGGTGATGAGGGGGGGGAAAGGGAGGGGTAAAGGGGTGCGAGTGGTAGGTAAGGATGATGATGATGAGAGGTTAAGAGTGAAAAGAGTATAATTATATGGTATGAGTATTGCTGCGGTTATTGTTTTTGTTATTTTTGTTAAGTATGTTACAGTAGTAGTGGTAATAGTAGCTGTTCTGGACAATTTACGGTTTCACCAAACCAACGATTTTCTTACGTGGTTCGTTTTTCTGGTGATAGATGTTATGAATTGCACGATTTTGTACATCAATTCCGTCGCTAATGTCTACTTTTCAAATTATGCCTCTTTTCAAGTTATGCCTCTTTTCAAGTTATGCCTCTTTTCAAGTTATGCCTCTTTTCAAGTTATGCCTCTTTTCAAGTTATGCCTATCCCCTGCTCTCAACGATCTTCGGGGACCTGTGGGAACACGGGGTTTTTGTGTGGGGGAGTAGGAAATCGAGTAAAGTGCATTTCAAATGATGTCGAGTAATCAACAGAATCACCTTACAACACCACTGAAAAGGCCAACCGGCGCTTCAGGCCAAGCCGTAAAAATAATAAGTAAATAAGTAAATAACAGCTGACTTTGTTTATAATGCCATGTTGTAGGTAGGCGGTGGCCGAAGTGGTAGCGTACTGGGCCCACATTCGCCGCGTGATGGACGACGCGGGCTCGAATCCCCACGCTACCACTCGGATTTTTCAGTCACCGCCGAGTGGCTTAAAACTACCCACATGCTGTCCTGAAGACCACCCATCAACCCGGACGCATATTTCTGGACTGTACCACAGTACTGCGCGCTGCAGTGAGAACGGATGGAAGACACCGTTTGAGGAGAGACTTAACTAGACCTCGCCGACGCTCACCTTAACCTCTCTCTCTCTCTCTCTCTCTCTCTCTCTCTCTCTCTCTCTCTCTCTCTCTCTCTCTCTCTCTCTGTGTGTGTGTGTGTG
>NC_066509.1:43384160-43389160 GCF_024679095.1 Eriocheir sinensis
ATTTTTTTTATCCTTGAAAACCTCAGGTGCGGAGGTACGGACTTAAAATACTGCCGTTCCGCACCTGTTACTTCCGCACTTTTGAAAAACTTTCCGCACTTCGGACCTCCGCACCTCGTTTAAAGGTCCGCAGGTCCGGAGGAGCGGAGGTGCGGACAGAGGTACGGAAGTGCCCAGCTCTGCAATATAGACCTCCTAAATTAGATAAGGACAGAAGTAAGCTACTTTGGGATGAAATAAGGAAAGCTACGAGGCAGGAGGCCTACATTTTAGGAGATTATAACCTTAAAAATATAAGCTGGCTTAACTACACCGGTAATGAGGAAGCAAGGGAGTTTCTAGAAGCAGTCCAAGACAGTTTTCTAACTCAGCTTGTCAGAGAGGGTACGAGGGAAGATAATATTCTAGACCTAGTTTTTTTTTTTTTTCTTTTTTGCTAAGTCGGTTAAAAGACTTTGCAATTTGCTCATATGCAATCACGGCCTCTCTGAGCCTCTGCCCGCTGCATTGCATATTTGTACACATTTAGATATGAATATCCATCCTAATGGAATATATCACTAACAATACACACAAAACATATTCATCCAGTACTTACCCAGTGTAGGTCTTCCTCTGTCCTGTGTTGCGAGAAGCCCCATGGAGACAGATGAATGTTTTGCGAAATAAAATCTTCTCTCCTGGGGCATACACACGCCTTACGTTAAAGCATGTGCAATTATGTTTCCTAAAAAGCTCCATCCAGCGCTGAAACTCTTCATTACATTTCACGTTTATGCGAAAATGCACTGTATCTTCAGTCTCACTAATTATCACAGAAGAAAAACCTTCTTCCTGAAAATCTATCACTGCCTGAGCAGTTGCCATTGCTAAGCACAGCACTTGACTGACCTCTCGTAGCAGTCAGCACTCAGAGCACTTGACCTCACCACAGTGACCTCGCAGACATTCCCTCCCTCCCTAATCATCCTTTCCTGTCTTTAATCTCAAGATTATTGATCTCACTTGACAGTTAACATGAAGTGCAGTTGACCTCACCCCTCCTTTTTTTTTTCGTGAATCTCAAACCGTCTCTTTGGAATTAAGTTCATTCAGTTTAAACACACACACACACACACACACACACACACACACACACACACACACACACACACACACACACACACACACACACACACACACACACACACACTCTAGAGGAAGCCGTCCAAGCGAATCAAGAACGAGTTCCGGGGGGCAGCATGAGCCAATGCAAGATGGCGCCACTATAAACACTCGCCTGCGCCAGAACGGGCTGGGCCGACCATCAGGCCCCACCTGGAAGAAGCCTTGGGCCGACCATCAGGCCCCACCTGGAAGAAGCCTTGGGCCGACCATCAGGCCCCACCTGGAAGAAGCCTTGGGCCGACCATCAGGCCCCACCTGGAAGAAGCCTTGGGCCGACCATCAGGCCCAACCAGGAAGAAGCCTTGGGCCGACCATCAGGCCCCACCTGGAAGAAGCCTTGGGCCGACCATCAGGCCCAACCAGGAAGAAGCCTTGGGCCGACCATCAGGCCCAACCAGGAAGAAGCCTTGGGCCGACCATCAGGCCCCACCTGGAAGAAGCCTTGGGCCGACCATCAGGCCCAACCAGGAAGAAGCCTTGGGCCGACCATCAGGCCCAACCAGGAAGAAGCCTTGGGCCGACCATCAGGCCCCACCTGGAAGAAGCCTTGGGCCGACCATCAGGCCCAACCAGGAAGAAGCCTTGGGCCGACCATCAGGCCCAACCAGGAAGAAGCCTTGGGCCGACCATCAGGCCCCACCTGGAAGAAGCCTTGGGCCGACCATCAGGCCCAACCAGGAAGAAGCCTTGGGCCGACCATCAGGCCCCACCTGGAAGAAGCCTTGGGCCGACCATCAGGCCCAACCAGGAAGAAGCCTTGGGCCGACCATCAGGCCCAACCAGGAAGAAGCCTTGGGCCGACCATCAGGCCCCACCTGGAAGAAGCCTTGGGCCGACCATCAGGCCCCACCTGGAAGAAGCCTTGGGCCGACCATCAGGCCCCACCTGGAAGAAGCCTTGGGCCGACCATCAGGCCCCACCTGGAAGAAGCCTTGGGCCGACCATCAGGCCCAACCAGGAAGATGCCTACCGGCGCAACAGGCAGCGACGTAAAAAAAATAAAAATAAAAAAAATCATGGCTAACAGATGTTATAATACCATGTCATGTCTACAATGCATGGGTAGGCCAGAAAAACAACTTGAATAGTATAACAATAACAACAAGAAGATCCACAATCTGTTGATCGGCGTCTGCGACACCGATAAAAAGTGGAGGAAAGTGAGTGGATGGGAGATGAGGAGAGGGGAGGGAGGGGGAGAGGGGGGCATAAAGTGCTCGTTATCATTGTTAGTGTTGTTGTTGATTTACTGTTTGTTATTTTATTTAGCTTATCAAGGTATCAAGGAAGAGGAGAAAGATGGGGGTGGGAGGAGGGGAGAGGGGGGTATGGAAAGGGCCCATTATGGATCATCTTAATTATTAAGACTGCCACTGCTACTGCTTTACACACACACACACACACACACACACACACACACACACAAAAGCGTGTTGTCAGGTCAGCCACAGGCGGATCCTAACACACTGGATACTAATGATCCTGTTTGAAGCTCCGAAAAGTTCTGACTTCCTTGTTGGTTCATGTGCCCCGAAGCCTCACCTCTGTGTTCGAATCCGGTTCATAGGGAGCTGGATCCAATCACTGCCTCTCGTCTACTTTCGCGACACACTGAAACTTTTTTTTTTAAGCGTAACGAGTAAAATGATTATAACAGTAAAATGTAGGAGTGAAATTATTATTATTGTAAGAGATTAGTAAGGAAGAGATTGAGGAGTGCTAACACGATGAGCCGCCTGTCCTGCAGCCCCCAGACACCTGAGACGCCGAAAGGAAACAGTGAGAGTGACGTGAGAGAAGGAGAAAGAGGACGAAACATTTGAAACATTTTATTATACTTGCAATTTGTATACATTGGTTGATATAACATAGATTAATTGTGCGAGTAGCCCATAGGAAGCAGAGCTTTTGGGGCAACAATTGGTATGTATTTTTAAGTTTAATTTTTTTTTTTCTGGACATGTATAGTACTAAATTTTCTGGCCCAAGTAACATTAGACGAAGTATTAAAAATAATAATCTAACAATACTAGTATTACTAGTAAAAAGACAATAATGATAATTATAATGAAATAATAATGATAATGATGATAATAATAATGAGAACAATGATAATAATAATAATAATAAAAGTAATAATGATAATATATCACCTCTGTTTTTGTTCTTCTCTAATAACATCATTATGATAATACCATATATATATATATATATATATATATATATATATATATATATATATATATATATATATATATATATATATATATATATATATATATATATATATATATATATATATATATATATATATATATATATATATATATATATATATATATATATATATATATATATATATATATACATATATATATATATATATATATATATATATATATATATATATATATATATATATATATATATATATATATATATCTATATATAGCAAGGAGACAGCTCAAGGGCACAAAAAGTGAACATTAATAAATAAAAAAAGCTACTCGCTGCTCCTAAAAGGAATCCAAAGAGGTGGCCGAAAGAAAAGTCAATTTCGGGAGGGGAGGTGTCCAGATACCCTCTTCTTGAAGGAGTTCAAGTCGTAGGCAGGAAGAAATACAGATGAAGGAAGATTGTTCCAGAGTTTACCAGCGTGAGGTATGAAAGAGTGAAGATGCTGGTTAACTCTTGCTTAAGGGATTTTGGACAGTATAAGGATGAGCATGAGTAGAACGTCGCGTGCAGCGGGGCCGCGGGAGGGGGAGGCATGCAGTTAGCAAGTTCAGAAGAGCAGTCAGCGTGGAAATATCGATAGAAGATAGAAGAGAGGCAACATTGCGGCGGAATTTAAGAGGTAGAAGACTATCAGTATGAGGAGGAGAGCTGATGAGACGAAGAGCCTTTGCCTCCACTCTGTCCAGAAGAGCTGTGTGAGTGGAGCCCCCCCACACATGAGATGCATACTCCATACGAGGGCGGACAAGGCCCCTGTATATGGACAGCAACTGTGCAGGTGGAAGAACTGGCGGAGACGGTACAGAACGCCCAGCCTCGAGGAAGCTGATTTAGTAAGAGATGAGATATGAAGTTTCCAGTTGAGATTTTGAGTTAAGGATAGACCGAGGATGTTTAGTGTTGAGGAAGGTGATAGCTGGGTGTTGTCAAAGAATAGGGGATAGTTGTTTGGAAGATTGTGTCTAGTGGATAGGTGGAGAAACTGTGTTTTTGAGGCGTTGAAGGACACCAGGTTCTTCTTGCCCCAATCGGAAATAATAGTAAGGTCTGAGGCTAAGCGTTCTGCAGCCTCCAGCCTTGAGTCGTTAAGTTCCTGAAGGGTGGGTCTTCTATTAAAAGAAGTTGAATAATGCAGAGTGGAATCATCGGCGTAGGAATGGATAGGACAGTTCGTTTTGGAAAGAAGATCATCAATGAACAACAGAAAAAGAGTGGGAGATAGGACAGAACCCTGTGGGACACCACTGTTAATAGATTTAGGGGAAGAACAGTGACCGTCCACCACGGCAGAAATAGAACGGTCAGAAAGGAAACTGGAGATAAAGGTACAGAGAGAAGGATAGAAACCGTAGGAGGGTAGTTTAGAAAGCAAAGATTTGTGCCAGACCCTATCAAAAGCTTTTGATATGTCCAGCGCAATAGCAAAAGTTTCACCGAAACGGCTAAGAGAGGATGACCAAGAGTCAATTAAGAAGGCTAGGAGATCACCAGTAGAACGCCCCTTGCGGAACCCATACTGGCGATCAGATAGAAGGTCAGAAGTGGAAAGGTGCTTTTGAATCTTACGGTTAAGGATTGATTCAAAAGCTTTAGAT
>NC_066509.1:43391660-43429160 GCF_024679095.1 Eriocheir sinensis
AATAATAATAATAATAATAATAATAATAATAATAATAATAATAATAATAATAATAATAATAATAATCAATAGTAAACATAATGCATTATATACATACATAATGACATTGAATAATAGATATTTGCAGCTTTTATTGTACGGATAGTATATATTTTTTTAAATGATTTTTAAAAGAATTTAGGTTTGGAAGGAGTTTTATGTGTTGAGGTATTGAGTTCCATAGTTTGGGGCCATTGCATGACAGGGAGTGTTGATATAGGGATAGGGCGTGTGGAGGTACAGTTAGATTGTGGCTGGTACGAGTGTGATAGTTATGGTGGGGTTGCAGTAACATAGTATGTTCACTTTTTGTTTTATACATATAAATACTCATATGAAGTTTATTTAAATTGAAAAGTGTTAAAGTATTTGTTTCCTTAAAGAGTGGTAGTGTGTGTGCGTAATATTCGCTGTTTACAATAATTCTTATTATTTTCTTTTGTAATCGGAAAAGGGGTAACAGATGGGTTGGGTAAGTGTTACACCAAATGGGTATGCAATAACCTAGAATGGCTAAGACATGAGCATCATATATGATTTTCAAAACATAACGAGGCATGTGATCTTTAGTCTTATAGAGAAGGGCAATTATTCTAGATAGTTTAAGGCACATATTTGATATATGAGGTTTGAATGTTAGTGAGTCATCAAAAGTGATCCCTAATAGTGTATGCTGGGTTGTTCTTTTTATTATACTGTAATTGTAAAATAATGGAGGTAGAGATTGTGTATGTTTGTTGGTGAATAGCATATAATAAGTTTTATTTTGATTTACTGTTAATCTATTGCTCACACACCATTTATATAAGATATCCATTTATGGAAACAGAGGGACAGAGGTAGTGTAAAGTAAATAGTAGTAGACAGTATAATGATAGTAGATAGTAATAGTGACCTTAATGGTGTTACTATTACAGTACCGTACTGTTATTAGTAGTGTTTGGCGGGCTTTTTCGTTATCATATATTTTTGCATTTGAGTTGCTTCTTTTAACGCAAAAAAACTTATTACTGTTGTTACTGTTTCGTTCATGATGCTGTTACCACGTGTTGCATTATTTTTACCATCGTTACTATAATTGTGCTTGTTATTGCACCTTCCACGTATTAGCTTTATTAGCCTGCTGGCGTGAATGTGGCAGAATGAAATATTATACTTGAGCGTTTCTTTGTACTGAACCGACTATGTAATATTTAATTTATTGCATATGTAATTTTTAGAGATTGCAAGAAAGGTGTGACAAGAGATGAGGACAGGAAGAGAAACAATATGACGAAGAGGTGAAGGAGGAGGAAGAAGAGAGAGGAGGAAGGAAAAATGAAATATGCAGACATAGTAGGTCGCTAAAATGGCACTGGAGAGAGAGAGAGAGAGAGAGAGAGAGAGAGAGAGAGAGAGAGAGAGAGAGAGAGAGAGAGAGAGAGAGAGAGAGAGAGAGAGAGAGCGAGAGCGAGAGAGTGAGAGCGCGAGAGAGAGAGAGCGAGAGCGAGAGCGAGAGAGAGAGGAGAGGAGAGAGAGAGAGAGAGAGAGAGAGAGAGAGAGAGAGAGAGAGAGAGAGAGAGAGAGAGAGAGAGAGCCGTCGCCCACTGGAGGTTTTTGTATCATTGCCACGCCCACCGCCTCAGGTGACAAGCTGTTACCTGGAGGAGGAGCAGGAGGAGGAGGAGAGGTAATGAGATAAAAAGGAGATATAACACAAATGGTCGTCTGGTATTTAAAATAAAGTAAAATAGGAGGAAGAGGGGGAGGAGAATAATGAAGATTTAATAATAGTAGAAGATTAGGAAAAGAACGTAATGCGGAGAGAATGTCGTTGTTGTTATTTTTTGTTTACAGTCAAGGAAGCAGCTCAAGGCCTGAATTAAATGAGATGAAAATGAAAAGAAATATTGAAAAAGAAGGAAAATGGATTAAAATAAACATGAAACAGGAGCAACAACTAAAAAGGGATGAAGAAGAAGAAAAATATTGATAAAAAGGGAGGATAAGGAGGAGGAAATAAAAGAGAAGGGAGTTTTTAGAAGAAATACAGAAAAAGGTGGATAAGAAAAACAAATTTAATAAAGAGCATAAATAACAACAGGAATACAACATACGTGGAGATGGAAGAGGAAAAGTAGAAGGAGGAGGAGGAGGAAGAGGAGGAAGAGGAGGAGGAGGAGGAGGAGGAGGAGGAGTACAAAAGGGTACAAAGGAAAAGCAAACAGCAACAGACCTCTTGGTCTCTTGTTGCTACCATCTACTCTAATCTACGAGTCAGAGACACAGGACGCAAAGGCGAAGGAGGAGGAGGAGGAGGAGGAAGACCTATGCATTAATATACGGTGTTGGGGAAGGGTGGGGGTGCAGATAGATAAATAGATAGAATTGGTAATAACAGCAATATCAACTGATTAAAGAATTACGAAAGCATTATACCTATTAAAATGGTCTCTCTCTCTCTCTCTCTCTCTCTCTCTCTCTCTCTCTCTCTCTCTCTCTCTCTCTCTCTCTCTCTCTCTCTCTCTCATATAACAATGAGAGAACACAGAAAAAAAGGGGAAGCGGATGCCGCGCCAAAACACTCGGCCGGCGTCCTGCCATCCCAGACTCGACAAACGCAGCCTTTGCGCCGTCACGGTGTTTACAATTAATTTATTATTCCCGTCTGGAGCTGTTCTGCAGTTGTCTGGAGTCCTTGCCCTCCCCCGCCTCGGCGGTGCTAGGGAGCGTCAGGGAGCCCAAGGTCTCCCTGGCGAGCGTCGCAGGGCTTAGGGGTTCCGGCAGGGCGTCTCGGCTCCCTCGGGGCGTCCATGGCGGTGCCGTAGATCCCGAGTGTCCAGGGGCGGGGGGAAGGGAGTGCGTTTGGTGTTGTGTGTTGGTATGGGCGGGTCTTTTCTGGGGTGAAGGAGGTTCATTCGTATCAACACACAGCACCAAGGAAAGGCGATTTCAGAACAACTCCACGACAGGGATATTACAAATAAAAACACCGAAAAAAAGGAAAATAAACTAAAAAAAACATCAGAAATAGGATAATACAGGAGAGGAATTCCAGGAAATAGATAAGATAGAAGCACAGATGAGAAAAAGGAAGAAAATAAAACAAAAACACAAAAATCCAGCATGAAGGCCTTTGGTGTGGTGTATTGGTATGGGTGAGCCTTCTCTGGGGTGAAGGAGACCCCTGTAGCAAGATACGGCACCAGGTAGAGGCGATGTAGATACTCTACACAATACTGTCACACGACAAATAAAGAAAAATAATACCGGAGACAGGATAATACAGAAAAGGAATGCCAGAAAAAAGAAATCAGATACAAAACACAACACTAGCAAAACAAACAGCTAGGATAAAGGACTTTGGTGTGGTATGTTGGTACGGGCGAGGCTTCTCAGGGGTGAAGGAGATTCGTCTGTAGCAGGATACGGCACCAAGAAAAGCCGATATACAGTAGAAACAACACCAGAAAAAGGAAAAAGAAGAAAGAGAAAACCAGCATGAGGAAAATACAGAAAAAAGAACACCAGCAAAAAGAATACGATAGAAACACAACATCTTAAAAAGGAAAAAGTCATACTCAACATTTTCGGCTCTCTATGGGATGCTGACCCTGACTTAACTGTCGGGGTGGGATGCTGGCCCTGACTTAACTGTCGGGGTGGGATGCTGACCCTGACTTAACTGTCGGGGTGGGATGCTGACCCTGACTTAATTGTCGGGGTGGGATGATGACCCTGACTTAACTGTCGGGTGGGATGCTGACCCAGCTTGAATGTTGGGGTGGGATGCTGACCCCAGCTTGAATGTTGGGGTGGGATGCTGAAATGTCGGGGTGGGATGCTGACCCTGACGTAAATGTCGTGGTGGGATGCTGACCCTGACGTAAATGTCGGGGTGGGATGCTGACCCTGACGTAAATGTCGGGGTGGGATGCTGACCCTGACGTAAATGTCGGGGTGGGATACTGACCTTTAAAGGAAGGAAAATGAGTTGTTGCGATGTCTTAGTTTTATCGACAAAGGAATCGACTTTTTGAGAACAAAGAAAGGACAACGAGTTATTGCGACGTGTTTTTATCGACAAAGGAATCAACGTTTTGGAAGCAAAGAAAGGAGAATATGTTTTTGAGTTGGTTTAGTTTATCAGTCCGTCATATAGTTAGTCAGTCTCAAAGCCAGACAATATAAGTCCGCTAATATTCAGTCAATCCGTCAGTCAATCAGTCATTCCATTAGTATATTAGTTTGTCAGTCCAGCAGCTAGTCAGTCAGTCACAGAGTCATGGGCATTATCAGTTTGTCATATAGTTAGTCAGTCAGTCTGCCAGTAGGTCATTCTGTCAGTCAAATAGTTAGTAGATTATTCGGTTTGTTTACCAATGAATTTTTTTCTTTTTTCTCTCTTCGTTTCCTTTCATTCTTGTTTATTGATTATATACTTTGTTTCATTTGTTTGTTGTTACTGTCGTTTCATATTTACTCTTTTTTTCTGCTATCTTCACCAACATCATCATCTATTTTTTCTCTCTTCTCATTCTTTTGTCTAGAAGACCATCGCTTTATCTTCTTTCCGCATCGTAAGCCTCTTCCTCTTCTCTTCCTTTATTCTTGTTATGTTTCAATGTTTCTTCTCCTCCTCCTCCTCCTCCTCCTCCTCCTCCTCCTTATTGTAGTTTTTCTATACTAATTGTAGTTTTTCTATACTATTGTGTTTTTTCTATACTACATGTATTCTTTCTTTTCGTGCTAGCCTCGGCTGGAGGGACTGGTGGGAGGGGAAGAGCCTTCACCTTTGCTGTCCTGTCTCTGACTCGTAGATTAGAGTACATGGTAGCAACAACAAACAGCCTAGTTAGGACCAAGAGGTTTGTTGCTGTTTGCTTTTCCATTGTACTTCTTTGTACTCCTCCTCCTCCTCCGTGCACTGTAATCCTCACACTAATCAATTTTTCCTTATTTTCCTCTTTACTTATTTTCCTTAACTTCCAATCTTTTTCAGCGTCTCTCCTCTCTTATCTTCTATCAAAACGTTTTCCTTTCTCATGTTTGCCTCGCAGAGATTAGCTTTTCATTATCCTCTTCTTCATTTTTATCAGAGCTTTCCTTGTACATTATCTTCCGTTGTCCTGTTTACCTTGTTTATCCACCCTCTCTCTCCCTCTGTTCTCTCCTTTGCATCGTTGTCTCATCCTCCTCCTTCCCTCCTTCCTTCCCTCCTTTTCTTAATTCCCTTCCCCTTGTTTAGCCATCACAGTATCACCCTCTTGCTCACGTTCTCTCCCTCTCTCCTCCCCTCTTCATCACCCTTCCCTTTTCCTCTCTTCCCCTCTCGCTGTCTTCCTTCTCTCCCTTCCCTTCCTCTTTCTTCTTCTTCTTTCTTCGGTGTTTGATTTCCCTTCAGACAGTTACATTCCCTTGTCTATTATGCTTCTATTTCTGCTCTGTTTACTTATCTATCTATCTCTGTATATTTTATCCTCCATATCCGTCCTTCATCTCCCATTTCCTTCTTACACTTCTTTTTTGTTCTTCCTTCCTTCCATCCTTCATTCATTCATTCACTTGTTTCTTTTCTTTTATCATTTTTTCTTGATTCCTTCCTTCATTCATTCATTCACTCGTTTTTTTCTTTTATCAGTTTTTCTTGATTCCTTCATTCCTTCATTCATTTATTTTTCTCTTTCATTCTGTTCTTCCTCTCTCCCTTCCTCCCTACCTTCCTTCCTTTCTTCCTTCCTTCCTTCCTTCCTTCTTCAATGCCTCCCTCCCTTCCTTCCTTCCTTCCTTCCAGGCGAGTAAATGGGGCCATAGATCCACCGTGGATGACCAGAGAAATAAAAAGGGCAGTAAACCTAAAAAAAAGGAATTATAATTTGATGAAAGAGAATGCTACGGCCAAAGCCAGTACACAGTACCACAACAGCCTCAGAGCTTGTCGCAGCCTTATTCGGAGTAGCAAACGCAACTATGAAAAGCAAATAGAGCGCGAAATCGAAACTAACTCCAAGAAATTCTTCACGTACATAAGATGGAACAAGAAAGTAAAATCCAATATTGGTTCCCTGACAGACGAGACTGGATCTGTAACTCAGGACAGTAAACAGATGGCCAGAATCCTCAACAGTAACTTCGCATCCGTATTCACAGTCGAGGACATCGAAACCATTCCCGAGGGTCCTGACCCGCCGAGTGAGATCACACCGCTGGAAATTGACTCAATATGCGACCAAGAAGTAAAAAAGTACTTGGACAAACTCGACACGAACAAGTCAACGGGACCCGACAATTTGTCCCCGCGGTTATTAAAAGAGCTTAAACAACAAATACTTCAACCACTCACTAACATATTCAACTGGTCAGTTCATCTAAACAAGGTCCCGGAAGACTGGAAAATGGCGAACGTAACACCGATTTTCAAAAAAGGAGACAAAAGCGTTGCATTAAACTAAAGGCCCATAAGTTTGACATCAGTGGCAGGAAAAATACTCGAAAAGATTATTAGAGATAAACTTGTTAAGTTTCTAGAAAACAATAATATAATCTCCGACACCCAGCATGGCTTCAGAAACAAGCGCTCCTGCCTAGCGAATTTATGAAACTTCTTCCAAGGTATATACAAGAACTGGGATGCCCACATCCCCAGTGATGTTATATACCTGGACCTTCAGAAAGCCTTCGACAAAGTACCGTACGAGCGATTCCTCAAGAAACTGCACTCGGCGGGCATCGGAGCCAATCTGACCGCGTGGATAAGAGATTGGCTCACCGACAGAAAACAGCGAGTACTACTCAACGGACAGCCTTCCGATTTAGGCCATGAGCCAGGGGGTAACGTACCCCCAGGATCCTGTGAGTGGTCTCATTTTGTTCAGGAGTCACTTCTGGTCACAAAAATGAAATGTTAACAGATATCCGTAGGGATCGATAAAAGTTACGGCCAATTTTCTTTGATTACCGGCGATAATTTCAACGTAATCACCCGCCTCACTCCAAAATCTTACAGAGGATATTTAATTACTATTTCTTTGGTCAAAACCACGTTTTTTGTAGCCAGAGTGTTCTATGACATAAGAGACGTTAAATAGTCCACAATTTGCAGTGCTGTTACATATTTGAGCAGAAAATAACACTTAAAATAGTATTTTCCCTAGAATTATTGAATGGATTTTTTATCAGAACTTACTAAACACATATTGATAATGGCATCCATGAATACTAGTTCCAATGCATTAATTGGCATTGAAATTTTATGTAACATTCACCCTTTTGAGGAGCACAATTTTGAGAGCTTTACAGATATCATGTTAAAACGGTGAACATATCCATAGGTTGCATTTGCCAGTACCTGTGGATGCCAGTCTGTGAACCCATCATTGAGGCTTACCCACATCAAAATAAATGTATATAATTGCATATAATAAGCTCTTGTCATGGAAAGGTCTTTAATTAATAACAAAATACTTTACTTCCTTTAATCATACCGAAACTGAATGCAACTTAAATAATCAACTTAAAGAATGCATAGTTATTGGCTTAGTACTGTTACTTGTTATGTGTGAAAAAGTGATTAAAGTAAAAATATAATATAATTGCGCTAATATCATTGAGAAGGGGTGTATTTTTTTTCAAAATTATGGTTCTAAACATCATGCATTTTTTTTCTTATTAAAAGCTAAAGAATCAGTAGTCGTCTTCAAAGTCAGAATCAGTCAGTTCATACAGATCCTCGTTACTTTCATCTTCACTACTACTATCATTGTCCTCTGCATCCTTCTCATTCAGAATCCTGCAATCGTCTACAAGGATTTGCGGTAAGCAGTTCCCTTCATACCAAAGAGGCACCATTTCACCACAAACGTAGGTCCAACCATGACCATCCGTAGCATTGGGTACATCAATAATAGGTTCACTTGCACGTCTCCATATTGCCATCTGATAGTTTGCTCGGAAAATGTATTGTTGGAGGGCTCTCTTGCATGGAGGAAAGCTGTAGAGATCAACATTTGGCAATTTGCTTAATTTTACAGATTTACTTTCACATTTCTCTTGGATGAGGATACATCTTAATTCATCTACACTTGTGACACGACTTCTTCCATAAATTGCACATGTGAAAGCTTCCAGGCCAGAAACAACCTCTTCAGAAACACATCATTCCTCCCCGAGCTTAGCAAGGACCCTCTGGAACCTAGGATTCTTCTGCATTACTTTGATGGGCTTCACCTTACCAATTCCTTTGAAAGCACTAGTTGAGTCGCAATGGGTGAATGCATGTAAGGCAGTAAGAGCTGTGCAGTACTCCTGTGTGAGGTTTCCTATGAAGTCTGTCATGTTGATCAGACGCTTGTTATTTCCTGTACCTGTGTCAAATATAATTTTGCAAGATAGGGATGATGCATGGTGCAAGAGAATAAAGAATACATCACTGTCAGGACTGCGAACACGAACATATTCATATCCTTGATCCTGGGCATACTTGCAGTACAGGACTATTCTGGAATCAGTTTCTTCCTGGTTTGAAGAAAGTGACTGTATTTGTTCTGTTTTGACTTGTTTCTTGTCAGCAGAGTAAAGACAGTAAGCCTGTCCATCAACAGCAACAATACATTTCTGGTTTTCATATTTTTCTGCCATATCATCTTTACTCCAAACTCGGAGAAGTAGTCTCGTCAACTGTGTCTTATTTTCATCATTAGCTAGAAATGCTTTCCAGTCAGATGGTCTTTTGTAATTTCTAAATGAAGGATAAGCTTCTCTCCACATCCTCGCCTCTTTCTCTCTACAGATTTGACTGAGTTGGGTTGGTATGTGTCGGTGCTGAATATCACATCTGTTCCTCTCACTTTCATGTCAAACAGCTTTAGGCAGATGCCCTTGAAGTTATCTGGAAGTTCACGCATGTAGTGGAACAATGCATTTCCATCTTCAATAGTCAGTGTCTTTTCATAAGGTGGCAGTATGTCATTCTCAAGATCTCGGATGAGAAACTGGAAGCCTTTGGCTTTGTCTGTCTTGATGAAGTAGCCATCTGCTGTGGCTAAACTGTAGGGACAGGTGTCAATGGGTATGTCATGAACTCATTTACAGATATTATTCCTTCTTTTTGTACTTTCATTAGCAGCTGGAGAAAAACATTACCTTGGTGGCGATATTCAATAATTTTGTTTTGGATGGTAGGGATTTTCACAGTTTTCTTGTTGTTACCCATAGTTTTCAGTTTTAGTTTTTTTAGAGGTTCAAAGAAATGTTCCTTTGTTTCAAGTCTCTGCCTTATGAATTGTTCTTTGGCTTCTTTCCCTGCTTCTTCTGCACGCAGTACGTCTCTCTCAATCTCGAGTGATGTTGTTGCACCTGATGACAAACAATAAAGCTTGGTTTTGTCAGGTATGTCAAAGGGGTTGATAAAACTAGTAATTGCTGCCACAGTTTTTTTCACTTGTTGTTCGCCCTTCTTTACTTCAGTTGGGCGCAAGTCTTTGTGTTTCCTACTTTGTCGTGACTCAGAGAGCATGTCTGCAAAAGATAACATGACTTCAACAAACTGGGTTCGCTCATGTGTAGTTTTCACCCATCGCTGGTAGGCCTTATAATCACTGACTAGTCCAGTTAGACCAACTCCTGTACCACCTGGACCCCCATGAGATTTGGAATGACGCATGAAGGTCTCTTCAATTGTCTTGTCGACTGGACACCGGTTTCCAGGAATGAAAGACCTTGCTACACTAAATGCGCCCTTTTCAGAAGTGCTTGGGAGCCTGGATGTGATGTTGACACATTAGCTAAAAATACTGCAAAGAATGTCAAATACCGAGAATAGTTCTGTCCATCAAAACTAAAGAAGAGATCTGCCATTCTGAAGAGAGACTGGGCATATAGAGCATAATCATTGTCCTTTACAGCTCTCACTACATCCAGAATTAACCAAACATGATCAATGTACGACATCCAGAATGTGGCAGTTTTCCCCAAGGCACCTTCTCTGACCTCTTGCTTAAATTCTAAGTATTCATTGATGATTGAGGAGATACCATCATTACTGCATGCTGCTTCAAGGGTTTCACGACTTGGTGATTCAATCAACTCCCTTAAGAGACTTTTTTCTCCATGTGAAGTGCATAGGTCTCCTTTTTCACATTTTTTGAGGAACTCGGTCATCAAGAGCCGCTCAGGCGCCTTAAGCATTGTCTTGTGACATACCATACTTCTGCTGTAGTTCTTCCCATTCATCACTCCTTGCATAGAGCCAGATGTGAGGAGACCACCTTCTATAAATATATCATCCAACCCACTACCACTCATCTTCTTGCCAAGCATCCTGAGGTAGCCACAAACAATGTGAAATGATCCCATCATGACAATATGCTTGCTGTAACGAGATGGATCACTCCATATAATGGGATAAGCCTTCATGCAGACACCTAGGTCGAATGTAGTGATGACATATTCTGACCAACCTCCTTGTTGCTGCTTCAGAGTTGAGGAGACACTGTAGAACTGTCTTGTAGTCTGTAATAGGATGGTTAATTACAGGATAGTAGTCAACTGTGGTTGTCTGTTGTGGAAATTCACCGGTGAGGGATACAAAACCAGCCCAGCTTGAAACCTCTTGATCAACGTTGCTGCTTATCCATCTGCTGAACAACCACAGTACATTCTTCCTGGAGGCTTGCTGTACAGCATCAGGTCCTGTAAAGAAATTATGATTTTTACACTTGCATATATGGATGGCATTATAAAAGAAATATAGGGGAGAGCAGTGGATGTCAAAATGCTCGTAGTGAGAGAGGATAATGAGTGGAAGCTACTTACCTGATGGACATGTCCATTCCGTAATGGTGAAGGAAGGGCTTCTTCGCGTGGTGAGATAGCACTCTGGCATCTCACTGCTAAAACTTATGTCCAACGACCTCTGTTTTGTTCGCTGGAGGGATGATCGTTCTCTGGTTTCAGCTGAGATATCACCTTGGTCACCGACTTCTTGTAGCATTATCCCATGTGCAGTGTGGACCGAGCCAGCCGTTGTAAATTGATCGAAGTTGTCAAAGTCACTATGGAACAGAGAATTCTCGGGTGGATTAGTAACTATCTGATTTGTCAGCAGATAGGAAGATTTTTCTACCATTATTGCAAGCGCGGTTTCTAGTTCTGCTGAAAAAGAATAATTCTCACAGTGTCCCAATCGACTGATCAACGTTATGAGCTCACTGCTTCGAAACATGTGACGTAAGGTCATACACAGAAGAATGTGCTTGGGCAGTTTCCACTGGCCTCTAGTAGCAGCACGGCATAGGTCTTGGCCCAGGGACTGGACTAAACGGCTGTTTTTTGCAGTAAGTGGACTTGTCACATCACCTGTTATAAGAGTGAAAATGAACTTCTCTAAATCTCTTGGAAGTACATCATCTTGATGTTCTAAATCTTTGGCAGTTGGGGGCCATACTGTTGATCCAGACTCCTTGAATTTCTGAATTATATTCGCATGCAATTGGAGTGCAGCATCATTGATTTTCTCTGTACTGCTCAGTTCATACAATTTTTGAGCAAAAGTATCCAGTCTTGATGAGGATGCATACACAACACTTGAGTTAAATTTTGTACCTCCAAGCTGCAAAACGATAACTGTTTTCCATAGCATTTCATGATTTTTGCCATTAAGTTTTCAAACCGGTATCTAGGATTAGCAAATGGAGTTCCTTCTAGTGCAGCAGTATATTCCACTTTGAGGTCTTTGAGAAGCACTAAATCTTGTCTGTTTATTATTTTGTCTTCTATTATAGCACACACTTTATGGAAGGCATTTTGATGGGTCAATTCCATTTCAGTTTGTTGCGATACATTACTTTCATCTGTGCTAAGCCAAAGTGTCTTTCGAGTATAATTTTTGCGACAGCTTGGATGGTACTGAGCTTCACAGGCAAACAAGTCAAAACCTTTAATCTTCTTCAATAGTAAATAGTCATTTTCTGATTCTGCTGTTTTAAGAACTGTTTCTCCTCCCCCAAATTCAAACTTTGCCAGTGGTTCTGTTGTCCAGGCACCTTTCCTTTTCACTTTGCATCTTCCTTTTTTATCGCAAAATATACACTCAGCAGGAAAAATAATTCCTACATTTGATGTTTTCCTGTGTAACCTGGATGTTGAAGGAATTTCATCATGTTTCAGGCGATTCAAGTTGCCAGTAAAGAATTGATAGCAGTCCCGATGATATCCCAATGCTTCTTTCTCTGAATAGGAAATGGGAATTTGTAAGCATATTTCCGACATTCTGTATGGTGATCCCTCGGGTTGCATCATCCTCCGTCTGCGTATGTCCTGAAGTTTGTTGAAACTTTCTTCTGAAAGTTGTGTAACTTTAGTGCAAGTGCTTTTTGAAAAGTGTATTATGCACTTTGGCAATACATCATTGCTTTCCATCATAGTTTCTAAACTACGATCACCACCACCATCCCCAACTTCCCCTTTCATTTTTTTCCTGGGTTATTCATGCTTCTAGGCCAAACATGCACATGCAGTAACAACCAATACCTGAAAAGAAAAGTAGTACATTAGCTTACGTAGCTTCTGTAAATTTTAAAAGTAACTTACATGTATTAATTGCTTGAAAGCAAAGTAATGCAATAATAACCCTAGAAAAAGTAATATTAAATGTTATTTTCTGCTCAAATATGTAACAGCACTGCAAATTGTGGACTATTTTACGTCTCTTATGTCATAGAACACTCTGGCTACAAAAAACGTGGTTTTGACCAAAGAAATAGTAATTAAATATCCTCTGTAAGATTTTGGAGTGAGGCGGGTGATTACGTTGAAATTATCGCCGGTAATCAAAGAAAATTGGCCGTAACTTTTATCAATCACTACGGATATCTGTTAACATTTCATTTTTGTGACCAGAAGTGACTCCTGAACAAAATGAGACCACTCACAGAGGATCCTGGGGGGGGTACAAGTTACCCCCTATGCTGGCTCATGGCCTAATTAGCTTCCAGTCACTAGTGGAGTGCCTCAAGGGTCAGTGTTGGTACCAATCCTCTTTATCATATATATCAGTGACCTAGAATCAGGACTGAAATCCACAATATCGAAATTTGCAGATGACACCAAGGTGGGTGGAGAGGCCCTCACAAAGAACGACTGCGAAATCATTCAGAAAGACCTCAATGACATTATCGAATGGTCGGAAAAATGGCAAATGTCTTTAATGTTAACAAATGCAAAGTCATGCACATTGGGTCCCAAAATAGTAACCACACATACATCATGAATGGGAGACCTCTGCAGGCGATTCAGGAGGAAAAGGATCTTCGAGTCACTATCAGCAGTGGCCTGAAACACGCGAATCACTGTAAAAAAGCACACAACAAAGCCAACACTATGCTCGGGTTCATAGCGAGGAACTTCGAGTGTAAAACACCAGACGTGATGCTATCCTTGTATAATTCCATGGTAAGACCGCACCTCGAGTATGCAGTACAGTTCTGGTCTCCTAATTACAGAAAGGACATTGCTTTACTGGAAAGGATTCAACGACGCGCCACAAAGATGATTCCAACCTTAAGGGCTCAACCGTACGAGGAACGACTCAAGCGACTCAATCTCTTTACATTGGAGAAAAGACGCCTACGAGGGGATATGATTCAAGTCTTCAAGTATCTAAAAAAGTTCAATAACGTCGATTACTCCAAATTCTTTGAACTGCAAACCAACTCAAGAACTAGAAATAACGGTTTACCCATTCAGTCGAGTCGATGTAACACAGACATTGGAAGGAGTTTCTTTTCAAACCGAGTCATCCGCCACTGGAACAATCTTCCCTCAGAAGTAGTAAATGCGAATACCATCAACTCCTTCAAATATAGAATCGACCGTCATTTTGCTGCGTCGGGAGTAAACTGAATAACGAGGGGCTTTCATCTGCTCCTCAATATCGAAGTGCTTTCATCTGCTCATCAAGCCCCAAGTGGCGGTCGAGCAGATTAAATCACCCAAGCGGGCGACCTCGTAATGAGCCAATAGGCTTTCTGTTGCCCGCATGTCCATGTTTCCATGTTTCCTTCCTCTCCCTCCCTCCCTTCCTCCCTCAGTGCCTCCCTCCCTCTCTCCTCCTCCCTCCTTCCCTCCCTCAATGCCTCCCTCTCTTCCTCACTTTCTTTCTTCCTCCCTCCCCCCCTTCCTCCCTCAATGCCTCCCTCCCTCCCTTCCTTCCTCCCTTCCTCCCTCCCTTCCTCCCTTCCTTCCTTCCTTCCTTCCTTCCTCTCCCTCCCTCCCTTCCTCCCTCAAAGCCTCCCTCCCTCCCTCCTTCCCTCCCTCAATGCCTCCCTCCCTCCCTTCCTCCCTCCCTTACTCCCTTTCTTTCTTCCTCCCTCCCTCCCTTCCTCCCTTTCTTTCTTCCTCCCTCCCCCCCTTCCTCCCTCCCTTCCTTCCTTCCTTCCTTCCTTCCTTCCTTTCTTCCTTCTTTCCTTCCTCCCTCCCTCCCTCGTTCCTCCCCGTCGCACCTGTTACCTGTGCATAATTCGCCTTAATTACTCCACCTGGCATTACCTGATTTCCTCGTGGTCATTAACCTGTGGAAGGTGGAGCTCATTTTCTGTGGGTTTTTGTGTTTTCCCTTTTCAACTTTCTCTTCGGTTTGCTTTTTCTCGTAATATTTTTTTCACATTGTCTTTTTACATATTTCATCCCCTTATTTTTACTTCATTTTGCTCTCCCTCAGCTTGAGGGAGAGCAAAATAGTAAAATAAGGATGAAATATAAAAGACAAAAAAACACAAACAAAAATGTACGTGTTTTCATTAGATTTTTCTCAAACTTCCTCGGTCACTGCCTTCTCTTTTTCTTTGTCATCATTCATCTCTGTCTGGAGGAGGAGGAGGAGGAGGGAGGGAGGGAGGGGCTCTAAACGATAGCTATGAGAGGCGAGGAAATGAGGGAAAGAAGACAGCGTTGGAAACCACATTAAAAGCCCATAAACTTATAACGGTGCTCTCTCTCTCTCTCTCTCTCTCTCTCTCTCTCTCTCTCTCTCTCTCTCTCTCTCTCTCTCTCTCTCTCTCTCTCTCTCTCTCTCTCTCTCTCTCTCTCTCTCTGTCTGATATCTACATTCCTTCGAGAGAGAGAGAGAGAGAGAGAGAGAGAGAGAGAGAGAGAGAGAGAGAGAGGAGACAGAGAGAAGATTTAACTTTTCTTTTCGCTTTAAGACGAAGGTAAAAGCAGGAAGAGGGAGAGGAGGAGGAGGAGGAGGAGAAGAAGAAGAAGAAGAAGGAGAAGAAGAAGAAGAAGAAGAAGAAGAAGAAGAAGAAGAAGAAGAAGAAGAAGAAGAAGAAGAAGAAGAAGAAGAAGAAGAAGAAGAAGAAGAAGAAGAAGAAAAAAAGTAGGTCTTGAAGAAAGGAAGAACGCAGTGGCTGTCAGGGAGGGAGGAAGATAAAGAAGATTAAGAAGGAGGAGGAGGAAGAGAGGAAGGAAATATGGAGGAGGAGAAAAATACGATTCAGGAAAGAGACAGGAAAAAACGACAAATATAAGAGAAAAAATATGATAGCAAGAAATATAAGAAAGAAAATAAAGGAAGGACAGGTAATGACAAGAAAGAAAGAGAGAAGGAAGGAGAAGGAAGAAGTCAGATACAGGAGGTGAGAAAGGAAAAAAGGGAAATAGAAGGAGGAAGAAATGATAGGAGAGGATGATAAGGAAGAGGAAAAAAATAACCAAAAAAGATAGAGGGAAAAATATTTTTGACATATGACGGAAAATTTGAAAGGAAGAAGAAACATATATATGAAAGTAATAGCAATGGAATCAAAAAAAAAATAATGAAAGTAATAATAGTAATACTGATGATAATAACATTTGATAAAAATGTAAAACAGAGACGGTACTGAAGAAACTTTTATTTTCATATTTTCCTTCTCATCTCATCTTTTATCTTTTTTTTCAGGAACTTTCCGATTTCGTGGGGCAGTTTTTTATTTCTTCTTTTTATATATATTATATATCATTTATTCTTTGTTTTTCTCTTTGTTTTCTTATATTTATTAATTTACTCTTTTCTATTTCATTTGTATCGTCTCTGCCCTTTCTTAATTTTCATTATCCTCCTCCTCCTCTGATCTGTCGAGCAGATTAAATCGCCAAAGCGGGCAACCTCGTAATGAGCCGATAGGCTTTCTGTTGCCTGCATTTCCATGTTCCATGTTTCCATGCTTCCCCCCCTCCTCCGTCTCCTCCTCTTCCTCCTCCTCCAAGTGGATCTCCTGTCTTCCTGTTGTCCATCATGCCTCCTTTCCATCTCTTATTGTTACCCATGTTTTTCTCTTTTCTCCTCCTCCTCCTTCTAACCCGTCACGCTTTATGATCCTATTATCCTATCTACATCCTCCTCCTCCTCCTTTTCCTCCTCCTGCTGCTTCTGCTCCTCCTCCTCTGTGTCCCGAGAGGCTACAGTGTCCTAGAACCGGAATGGAGATCGTTGGAGAGAGAGAGAGAGAGAGAGAGAGAGAGAGAGAGAGAGAGAGAGAGAGAGAGAGCATCAGGTCCCCTCTCATGCAGTAGACTCTCTCTCTCTCTCTCTCTCTCTCTCTCTCTCTCTCTCTCTCTCTCTCTCTCTCTCTCTCTCTCTCTCTCTCTCTCTCTCTCTCTCTCTCTCTCTCTCTCTCTCTCTCTCTCTCTCTCCTACGATGTCCTTTCCGGTTCAAGGAACCTGTAGCCTCATGGGACACAGGAGGAGGAGCAGAAGCAACAGGAGGAGGAAAGGAGGAGGAGGAGGATGTAGATAGGATAATAGTATCATAAAGCGTGACGGGTTAGAAGGAGGAGGAGGAGAAAGAAAAACATGGGTAACAATAAGAGATGGAAAGGAGGCATGATGGACAACAGGAAGACAGGAGATCCAGATCCTTGGAGGACTTGGAGGAGGAGGAAGACGGAGGAGGGGGGGAAGCAAGGAAACATGGAACATGGAAATGCAGGCAACAGAAAGCCTATCGGCTCATTACGAGGTTGCCCGCTTTGGCGATTTAATCTGCTCGACAGATCAGAGGAGGAGGAAGATAATGAAAATTAAGAAAGGGCAGAGACGATACAAATGAAATAGAAAAGAGTAAATTAATAAATATAAGAAAACAAAGAGAAAAACAAAGAATAAATGATATATAATATATATATAAAAAGAAGAAAGAAAAACACTGCCCCACGAAATCGGAAAGTTCCTGAAAAAAAAAGATAAAAGATGAGATGAGAAGGAAAATATGAAAATAAAAGTTTCTTCAGTACCGTCTCTGTTTTACATTTTTATCAAATGTTATTATCATCAGTATTACTATTATTACTTTCATTATTTTTTTTTTATTCCATTGCTATTACTTTCATATATATGTTTCTTCTTCCTTTCAAATTTTCCGTCATATGTCAAAAATATTTTTCCCTCTATCTTTTTTGGTTATTTTTTTCCTCTTCCTTATCATCCTCTCCTATCATTTCTTCCTCCTTCTATTTCCCTTTTTTCCTTTCTCACCTCCTGTATCTGACTTCTTCCTTCTCCTTCCTTCTCTCTTTCTTTCTTGTCATTACCTGTCCTTCCTTTATTTTCTTTCTTATATTTCTTGCTATCATATTTTTTCTCTTATATTTGTCGTTTTTTCCTGTCTCTTTCCTGAATCGTATTTTTCTCCTCCTCCATATTTCCTTCCTCTCTTCCTCCTCCTCCTTCTTAATCTTCTTTATCTTCCTCCCTCCCTGACAGCCACTGCGTTCTTCCTTTCTTCAAGACCTACTTTTTCTTCTTCTTCTTCTTCTTCTTCTTCTTCTTCTTCTTCTTCTTCTTCTTCTTCTTCTTCTCCTTCTTCTTCTCTTCCCTTCGTGACTGGACAAATAGGAAGGAGGGGAGAGGAGGGGTGGGATATTGGCATCATAATAGATGTGCCGGTGAAGAGAGGAATTGCACCCCTTCCCCTCACCTCCCTTTCCCTCTTCCCCCTTACCATTTCCCTTCACCTCCCTCTTGTCCTACTTCTCGCACTTCTTACCTCTTCCTCATCTCCCCTCCCTCTTCATTGCCCTTGCCTCCCCTTTACCACGTCCTTTCACCTCCCCTTTCCCCTTTTCTTTACTCTAACTCTCCTTGTCACTTTCCGTCACCATTTCCTTCTTCCTCTTCTTTTCCTCACCTCCACTTTCCTTTTCCCCTCACCCTCCTCTCCCCTTTTTTTCTTCCCGTCCACCTTCACCTTCCATCTAGCTCCACTTGCCTCTTCTTACCCTCACTTCCCATTACATCGTCCCCTCACTTTCCCCTTCTTCTTTTCCTTCCCCGCATCCCTCTCGTCTCTTCCCTTCACCTCCCGAAGCCCTATCTCTTACTCATACCTCGCCTCCTCCATTTCTCTTCCTATCTCCTATCCTCAGCCTCTTTCTCTTCCCTCTCACCCCTCCCCTCCCCTTCCATCCTTACCTCCCCCCTGCTCGCAATGTTCCGTAATCAGTCCCCACATCCCGTATTTTACTCCTCTTCCTCACTCTTCCCTACCTCTCCTCCTCCCTTTCCCTATCTTCTTCAATATTTATTCCATCTCCTTCCTCATATTTTATTCATGTTTCATCATACTGCTGCTGCTGCTGCTTCTGCTGCTGCTGTTGCTACTACAACAACTACTACTACTACTACTACTACTACTACTACATTAGTCTACTATTGATTCCACTGCTACTCATCTCACTTTTCCTCTTTCCATCTCCACATACTTTTTCTTCCTCTTCTCCCCTTTCTCTTTCCCTTCCCTTTCCTTCTCCCTACCTATCTTATGTGTCTTGCTAACCCCGTTACCCCATTGAGAATGTGATCTCCTCCTCCTCCTCCTCCTCCTCCTCTTCCTCTTCATCTATTCTGTCCTGTTCTACCACACGTAGATTACTAGTAGTAGCGGTAGTAAACAGACACCCTCGCCATAGACCGATAGTCTTCTGGTGTCTGTTCTTCCTATGTATTCCTATGTATTCCTCTTCCTCTTCCTCTTCCTCCTCCTCCTCCTCGTCCTCTCCTCATCCTCCTCTCACTCTTCCTCTTCCTCTTCCTCCTCCTCCTCCTCCTTCTCCTCCTCGTGCTCTTCTCCTCCACCTCTTCTTATCTCCTGTCTCAGTCCTCCATTACCATCTAAGCACACCTCCTCCTCTTCTTCGTGTGCACTAAAGGAATGGTGACTTTGTGTAATATTGTGCCTGTGAGAAATAAATATAAGGAGGATGAAGAGGAGGAAACATTGAAACATTACTAGCAGGCAGCAGAAAGCCTGTTGGCTCCATACTAGGCTGCCTGCGTTCAGTGATTTAATCAATCCGTTTGCCATAGGAGTGGCTTGCAGGGAAGGATTAAAGCACTTGTGTATCTACTCTCAGGAGGTTCAGATCACTCTCGATGCAGCAAAGGGCGATCAATGCGTTTCTTGAAGGAGTTGATGGTCTCTGCGCTAACCACTTCTGCAGGAAGGCGGAGGAGGAGTCGTGAAAGAGATAGACCGTTAAATTTAAAGAAAGACATAGATTGAGTGTGTGTGTGTGTGTGTCGTGATTGAGAGAGAGAGAGAGAGAGAGAGAGAGAGAGAGAGAGAGAGAGAATGTTGTTGAAGGGAGGCGGAAAGACAGGGAGAGAGAGGAAGGGAGGAGAGAGAGGAAGGGAGGAAGCGAATGAAGAGAAAGGAGAACACTAACTAATGGGGACGCGTTTTACTCCTCCTCCTCCTCCTCCTCCTCCTCCTCCTCCTACTCCTCCTCCATCAAGTGTGTGTGTGTGTCTTGATGCCAAGAAAAATCCAAAGTTATTTTTCAGTTACATAAGAAACAAGAAAACTGTTAAAAATAATATCGGCCCACTACTATTAAGTGGCAATACGATTAGTGATGATAAAGGCATGGCGTCGGTCCTAAACTCAACCTTTAGTAGCGTATTTACAAAAGAGAACATGACATCAACTCCAGCCCCGAAGAAAATTTTTCAAGGCCTTGAAGAACATAAGCTTGCATTGACCGAAACTGATATCAGCGAAGTGCGTGCGTACCTGCAGAAAATAGATCCAATAAATCTCCGGGCCCCGATAATTTATCTCCTCGCGTGTTAAGAGAATGTAGTCAACAGCTAGAATTACCCATAACATTAATATTCAACAAGTCATTAGCACAGGCCAGTGTGCCTCTCGAGTGGAAAAAGGCCAATATTACCCCGATCTTTTAAAAACGGAGACAGAAAAACTAGCCAGTAATTATCGCCCTATCAGTCCTAATTAAACTATTCGAAAAAATAATCAGGGATAAAATGATCACTTTCCTTGAAACAAATGAATTGATAACTGATAGTCAGCATGGATTTCATAGTTATCGGTCTTGCCTTACCAACCTATTAACCTTTTTCAACGATGTTTATACATGTTGGGACGCCCGAAGCCCATATGACGTAATTTACCTAGATTTTCAGAAAGCGTTTGATAAAGTTCCTCACGTTAGGCATATTTCAAAACTACGTTCCCCCGGTATTAACGACCATCTATGTGCGTGGATTCATGACTGGCTCACCAGCAGAGAACAACGTGTAGTTCTTAATGGTGAAGCATCGGATTGGCAACCCGTCACCAGTGGCGTTCCCCAAGGTTCGGTCCTGGGGCCAACACTATTCATAATCTACGTGAACGACTTAGAAACTGATATCCTATTAAAAGTAGCCAAATTCGCCGATGACACCAAAATAGGAGGTACGGTAATGAACAGTCAAAGTTGCGAGAACATTCAATCAGATTTAATAAGACTTGCCGACAGCAGCGAAAAATGGCAAATGAGTTTTAACGTAAGGTAATGCACATAGGTGAAAAAAATCCTAACTCTAAATATCAGATTCAAGGACATGAGCTCAGCGAAGTAAAACAAGAAAAACATCTTGGTGTCATTATCAGTAACACCCTTAAAATGAGTGATCAATGTTCTGCAGCGAGTAAAAAAGCCAATATGATGTTAGGATAAATCTCAAGAAACTCTGATTATAAATCACCCGAACTTATGAAGAGATTATATTTAGCATTTGTAAGGCCACATCTAGAATACGCCGTTCAGTTCTGGTCACCGAACTATATCAAAGATCAAGTTTTGCTAGAAAAGATGCAGCGACGAGCAACCAAACAAATTCCAGCGCTCCGAAACTTGCCATATGACGAGCGTTTAAAGCGTTTAGATATGTTTTCCCTAAAAAGCAAAGGATAAGAGAGGACTTAATTGAAGTGTTCAAAATCCTTAATGGATTCGACAACATTTTTTTTTTTTTTACAACAAAGGAGGCAACTCAAGGGCACATAAAAAAAGAAAACAATAATAAAAAAAAAGCCCGCTACTCGCTGCTCCTAAAAAAGAAACAAAGGAGGTGGCCGAAAGCAAGATCAAATAGCTACGGGAGGAGAGGTGTCCTGATACCCTCCTCTTGAAAGAGTTCAAGTCGTAGGCAGGAGGAAATACAGATGAAGGAAGATTGTTCCAGAGTTTACCAGCGTGAGGGATGAAAGAGTGAAGATGCTGGTTAACTCTTGCATAAGGGGTTTGGACAGTATAGGGATGAGCATGAGTAGAAAGTCGAGTGCAGCGGGGTCGCGGGAGGGGGGGAGGCATGCAGTTAGCAAGTTCAGAAGAGCAGTCAGCGTGGAAATATCGATAGAAGATAGAAAGAGAGGCAACATTGCGGCGGAATTTAAGAGGTAGAAGACTATCAGTATGAGGAGGAGAGCTGATGAGACGAAGAGCCTTTGCCTCCACTCTGTCCAGAAGAGCTGTGTGAGTGGAGCCCCCCCACTCATGAGATGCATATTCCATACGAGGGCGGACAAGGCCCCTGTATATGGACAGCAACTGTGCAGGGGAGAAGAACTGGCGGAGACGGTACAGAACGCCCAGCCTCGAGGAAGCTGATTTAGTAAGAGATGAGATATGAAGTTTCCAGTTGAGATTTTGAGTTAGGGATAGACCGAGGATGTTTAGTGTTGAGGAAGGTGATAGCTGGGTGTTGTCAAAGAATAGGGGATAGTTGTTTGGAAGATTGTGTCGAGTGGATAGGTGGAGAAACTGTGTTTTTGAGGCGTTGAAGGACACCAGGTTCTTCTTGCCCCAATCGGAAATAATAGTAAGGGCTGAGGCTAAGCGTTCTGCAGCCTCCAGCCTTGAGTCGTTAAGTTCCTGAAGGGTGGGTCTTCTATTAAAAGAAGTTGAGTAATGGAGAGAGGAATCATCGGCGTAGGAATGGATAGGACAGCTCGTTTTGGAAAGAAGATCATCAATGAACAACAGAAAAAGAGTGGGAGATAGGACAGAACCCTGTGGGACACCACTGTTAATAGATTTAGGGGAAGAACACTGACCGTCTACCACGGCAGAAATAGAACGGTCAGAAAGGAAACTGGAGATAAAGGTACAGAGAGAAGGATAGAAACCGTAGGAGGGTAGTTTGGAAAGCAAAGATTTGTGCCAGACCCTATCAAAAGCTTTTGATATGTCCAGCGCAATAGGAAGAGAGAGAGAGAGAGAGAGAGAGAGAGAGAGAGAGAGAGAGAGAGAGAGAGAGAGAGAGAGAGAGAGAGAGAGAGAGAGAGAGAGAGAGAGAGAGAGAGAGAGAGAGAGAGAGAGAGAGAGAGAGAGAGAGAGAGAGAGAGAAGAAAGGAAGAAATTGAGGGAAACAAAGGTGAATATAGTAAAAAAAAGGTGAGGAGGTAGAGAGAAAAAAAGGAAGAAAGGAGATCAACAGGATTTAGGTAGAAGGAAAGAAGTGGTAAAATAATAAGGGAAAGGAAGAAGAGAGGGAAGGGGAGAAGTGTAAATAAAAGAAAGGTCTACAGAATTTATAAAGAGGTAGATGTGCTGGAAAAGAAGATGAAGGAGGAGAAGGCGAAGGAGGAGAGAGAAAATGTGGAGAAATGAGGGAGAGGTAGGTAGAGGCAATTTTTTTATGCAGAGAAGATTGGAAGGAGGTGGAGAGAAAAAGGGAGAGCGTAGGTAAGGAAAAGGAAAGAAATTTGGAGAGACGGAATGGAAGGAAGGATAGAGGGAGGAAAGTGTTAATTGATACGTTTTATTGTTTTCTTTTTTTACTTTTGTTTTCTTTTTTATTTTGTTTTGTATGTGTTCTTCCTTCCCTTCCTATTCCCTTCCTCTTCCCTTCTTTCCATATTTTCCCTTATCCCTTTCATTTCCCGTTCCGTTATTTGCAGTTTCCCCTCCATCCCTCCTCTCCTCCCCTCCCTCCACACACCTCCCCTTCCTTTCCTAACCTCTCTCTCGCCTCCCCGCTCCGTTCTTTATCCTCCGATAACATGCATTCCCATTCTCCACACTTCACCCCCCTTACCTTCTCTTCTCTTTTCAGCCCCTCTCCATTCCCCTTCTCCATCCATCATTTTCTTCCCCCCCTTTTACCCGATTCTTCTATTCTTCTCCTTCGCTTTCCATTTCCTATCCATCTCCCTTTCCTCTCCCTTCCATCCACTGCACTCCCATTAGCTCCCATCCATTCCATTATTCTCTCTTTCCTCTCCTCCCCTTTTTCCTCTCCTACTCCTCCCCTTTCCTTTCCTCTCCTAGCCGTCATCCTCATACCCCTTTTCCTTTCTCGGTTTTCTTCCTTTACATTTCCCTCTTCTCCCTTCGCTTCCGTTTACCTTCATTCCCCTTTTTTTCCCACGTTATTCTCCCCTCTTTCGTCTTCCCTTCTTCCCCTCCTCCATTTGTTTCTTATTTTTCCCTCACACGTGCGGCTCTCTCCATTTCTCCTTCTCTCCCTCCTCCCTTCTCTTTACCTCCCCTTCATCCATCTCCTGTCTACTCTGCCACGCCTTATCATCCATTTCTCCCATTCCACCTTTTTCCTCCCCTCCCCTCCCGTCCCCGCCTCTATTCCATCTCCCACCCCAGGTGCATAGCCATTACCTGAAGTGAATCACAGGTGGCCAGGCCGGGGGGACACACAACTCCCGTCACCTGCACCCCATCACTTCCCCGCCACCCGCATCCCCATTATTTTCCCTCACCCACTCGTCCTACCCATCACTGCCCCTCACTCTCTCCTGCCCATCACTTTTTTTGTCACCCGCTCGTCTTCCCCACCACTTCCCATCACCCGCTCCTCTTCCCCATCACATCCCATCACCCTTTCTTCTTCCCATCACCCCTCATCTGCTCTCTTTCTCATCACTTTCCGTCACCCGCTCCTCTTCCCCTCACCCGCTTCTCTTCCCCTCACTCCCCCTCATCTTCATCCCTATCACTTCCACTCACCATCTCTTCCCATCACTTACCCTCACCTGCCTCCCATCACTTCCCAGCACCCATTCTTCTCCCCATCACTTCGGAGAATTTGTTTTTATGATGATTTTTTCGTTATGACTTTAATTTTCTCTCATTCTTTGCTGTTTCCTCTACTCTCCTCCAATTTCTTCCATTTTATCCGTCATTTCCTTCTGCGTTCTCTTCTGACCCTGTCCGTGACGCACTATTCTTCTCTTTTCCCTCATTCATTTGTTCTTAATTTTTCTTCCTCCTTCCCCTTCTCCTCTTCTTCCCATTCCCTTTCCACAGTGAATTCCGTGACCAGTTTCAGGCTGAACACGAGAGAAAGGGGAAGAGAGGAAAAGGGGAAAGGAGAAAAGGAAAAGGAGGGAAAGAGGGAGGAATGGAGGGAAGGAAAGAGGGCAGAGAAGGAGATGGGGGAGGAAAGAGGAAATAGAGGAAAGAGGAAAGAGAAAGGGAAAGAGTGGAAGGACGTCTAAATAGGGAAGGTTTTGCTGTCTATTGTTGGCACGAGAGAGAGAGAGAGAGAGAGAGAGAGAGAGAGAGAGAGAGAGAGAGAGAGAGAGAGAGAGAGAGAGAGAGAGAGAGAGAGAGAGAGAGAGAGAGAGAGAGAGAGAGAGAGAGAGAGAGAGAGAGAGAGAGAGAGAGAGGAGAGAGAGAGAGAGAGAGAGAGAGAGAGAGAGAGAGAGAGAGAGAGAGAGAGAGAGAGAGAGAGAGGAGAGAGAGAGAGAGAGAGAGAGAGAGAGATTTTCAAAGATTTACAAAGAAAATCAGACCACACAAACCCATGGTCCAGACTATGTGGTCTGTCCTTAAACCTAAGTGATTCTACATTAATCTTTTCATTCTCCTTATTCCTTTTTCTTGTGTTATGTATATGTGTTTGTATAAGAGAGAGAGAGAGAGAGAGAGAGAGAGAGAGAGAGAGAGAGAGAGAGAGAGAGAGAGAGAGAGAGAGAGAGAGAGAGAGAGAGAGAGAGAGAGAGGAGAGAGAGAGAGAGAGAGAGAGAGAGAGAGAGAGAGAGAGAGAGAGAGAGAGAGAGAGAGAGAGAGAGAGAGAGAGAGAGAGAGAGAGAGAGAGAGAGAGAGAGAGAGAGAGAGAGAGAGAGAGAGAGCGAGAGAGCGAGAGAGAGAGAGAGAGAGAGAGAGAGAGAGAGAGAGAGAGAGAGAGAGAGAGAGAGAGAGAGAGAGAGAGAGAGAGAGAGAGAGAGAGAGAGAGAATTACATAGAATTACATAGAAAACCAGACCACACAGACCCCATGGTCCAGACTAGGTGGTCTGTCCTTAAACCTAATTGATTTTACATTAATCAGATGGCTCCAAAACGTTGCTTTTCTACTCTAGTTAATATTAAGTTCAAGGAAGTGACGGTCGAGCTTGTTTTTAAAGGAGTCAATCGTATTACACTGGACCACTGATGGTGGGAGCTTATTCCATTCTCGCACTACAACGTTGGTGAAGAAAAATTTGGTGGAGTCTGAATTTACTTGTCTACATTTGAGTTTTATGCCATTGTTCCTCGTTCGCAAAGTGTCATCGCTCATAAACAATTTTGTTCTGTCTACATTCGTGAAACCATTAAGTATTTTAAAACATTCGATCAGTTTTCCTCGGAGGCGACGTTTCTCAAGAGAGAACATGTTAAGGGTGGAAAGCCTTTCTTCGTAGGATTTGTTGCGCAAGGGAGGGATCATTTTTGTTGCTCGACGCTGAACACCTTCTAGTTTAGCAATGTCCTTTGCATGGTGGGGAGACCAAAACTGTACCGCATATTCCAAGTGGGGTCTGACTTAACTATTGTAGAGCGGAAGTATTACATCTTTATTCTTGAATAAAAAGTTTTTTTAATGAAGCCCAACATTCTGTTCACTTTATTTGCTGCATCGATCCACTGATGTGAAAATTTGAAGTTTGACGCGATTTTGACCCCCAGGTCCTTAACGCATTGAACGCTTGTGAGTTTAACGGCGCGCATTTCGTAATCGAACTTCTTAATTTTTGTTCCAACTTGAAGGACCTGGCACTTTAGGGACCTTTAGGGCACTTTAGGGTAGGCGGTGGCGTAGGTGGTAGCGTACTGGGCCCACATTCACCGCGTGAGGGACGACGCGGGTTCGTATCCCCACGCTACCTACCATTCGGATTTTTCAGTCACCGCCGAGTGGCTTAAAACTACCCACATGCTGTCCTGAAGACCACCCATCAACCCGGACTCTAGAGGAAGCCGTCCAAGCGAATCAAGAACGACTTCCGGGGGGGCAGCATGAGCCAATGCAAGATGGCGCCACTATAAACACTCGCCTGCGCCTGAACGGGCTGGGCCGACCATCAGGCCCCTCCTGGAAGAAGCCTTGGGCCGACCATCAGGCCCCACCGGGAAGATGCCTACCGGCGCAATAAGCAATCAACGTAAAAAAAAAAAAAAAAAAAAAACTTGTCTACGTTAAAGGGCATCTCCCATTTATCCGACCAAGCTGAAATTTTATGCAGATCCTCTTGGAGGCTTTGCCTGTCTTCGTCAGTGAGAACCGAGTTACCAATCTTTGTGTAGTCTGCAAATTTACTAGTGCGATTATTGAGTCCAACATCCACGTCGTTGATGTAAATAATGAAGAGCACTGGGCCAAGAACCGAGCCCTGAGGGACGCCACTAGTGACCGGCGCCCACTCTGAGTTAAATCCGTCAATCACAACTCTTTGTTGTCTGTTGCTCAACCAATTCGCGATCCATTGGTTTACTTGACCGTCAGTGCCTATTTGCTTTAATTTATAAAGTAATTTATGATGTGGGACTTTATCAAACGCTTTCTGGAAATCAAGATAGACTACGTCCACTGATTTGGTTACGTTATAAACTGAGAAGAGATCGTTATAAAAGGTCAGGTTTGACAAGCAAGATCTTTTATTACGGAAGCCATGTTGTGAATCCTCAATTAATGAGTGGCTTTCGAGGTAACTCACAATTTTGTCTCTAATTATGCTCTCGAGTAGCTTACCTACAATTGAAGTTAGACTAATGGGTCGGTAGTTACCTGGTATTTTTTTGTCTCCTTTCTTAAAAATCGGTGTCACGTTAGCCTTTTTCCAATCCGAAGGGACGATGCCTTGTCGCAAGGACATATTGAATACGGTAGGAGGAAGGAGAGTATTTCGCTCTTTGTCTCTTTAAGCAGTATAGGATTCACTTTGTCGGGTCCGGGACTTTTATTTGTTTTAAGTGAATGGAGAATTTTAAGGACTTCATCGATTGTTATTTCAAAATTAGGCAATGCATGCTCGAGATTTACAATAGTACTGGTGTTGGTGGTAGCGAGAGGAAGACTGTTAGTATTAAACACCGAGGAAAAGTAATTGTTTAAGAGGTGGTGGTGGGGAGGATGGTAAGGGAAGGTTGTGGTGACAGTAGGGGGGAAGGGGGAAGGTAGCGGTGGTGGTGGTAGTGGTGGTGGGGGAAGAGGAGGAAAAGAATGTTGAGGAGTAGGAGGAAGAGTAAGTGTTGGTATTGATAGTTGTGGTAGTTGTGGTGGAAAAGGAGGAAGAGGAAGTGAAGAGGAGAGGAGAGAGGGTGGAGAAGAAAGAGAAGTAGGTAAAGATTAAGAAGTAGGACAAAAAACAGGTTAGGTTCGAAAGGAAAACAAGAAAGGGGTAGGAGGAGTAGAAGATAAATCAGTTAAAAAAAAAGATTTGGAAGAAAAGTAGAACGAGAAGGAGGAGAAGGAAGAAGATGAAGACAAGGAGGAGGAGGGGCGAAATAACATGAACATAAACAAGGGCAAGAAGAAAAAAATAACGAAAATCGAAGATGGAGAAAGAGGAAAACAGTGGGAAGATCAGCAGGAAAGAAAGAATAGTAGAAAATTATAAACGAATAAATGGAGGAATAAGGAAAAAAATATTACATCTATTTCTATTCCTTCCTTTTTTCTCCTCCCTCACTTTCTCTCTCACTTACTTATTCTGGTTCGCCCGTCCTTACACGACCACCCTAGCCTCAGGCCAACACCCACACCCTCGGTCCCTTACACGACCACCCTAGCCTCAGGCCAACACCCATACCCTCGGTCCCTTACACGGCCACCCTAGCCTCAGGCCAACACCACCCTCGGTCCCTTACGACCACCCTAGCCTCAGGCCAACACCCACACCTCGGTCCCTTACACCAGGCCAACACCACACCCTCGGTCCCTACACGGCCACCCTAGCCTCAGGCCAACACCCACACCCTCGGTCCCTTACACGGCCACCCTAGCCGCAGGCCCACACCCACCCTCGGTCCCTTACACACCCTAGCCTCAGGCCAACACACACCCTCGGTCCCTTACACGACCACCCTAGCCTCAGGCCAACACCACCTCGGTCCTTACACGGCCACCCTAGCCTCAGGCCAACACCCACACCCTCGGTCCCTTACACGACCACCCTAGCCTCAGGCCAACACCCACACCCTCGGTCCCTTACACGGCCACCCTAGCCTCAGGCCAACACCCACACCCTCGGTCCCTTACACGACCACCCTAGCCTCAGGCCAACACCCACACCCTCGGTCCCTTACACGGCCACCCCTAGCCTCAGGCCAACACCCACACCCTCGGTCCCTTACACGGCCACCCCTAGCCTCAGGCCAACACCCACACCCTCGGTCCCTTACACGGCCACCCTAGCCTCAGGCCAACACCCACACCCTCGGTCCCTTACACGACCACCCTAGCCTCAGGCCAACACCCACCCTCGGTCCCTTGCGACCACCCCTAGCCTCAGGCCAACACCCACACCCTCGGTCCCTTACACGACCACCCCTAGCCTCAGGCCAACACCCACACCCTCGGTCCCTTACACGACCACCCTAGCCTCAGGCCAACACCCACACCCTCGGTCCCTTACACGCCACCCCTAGCCTCAGGCCACCCACACCCTCGGTCCCTTACAGCCACCCCTAGCCTCAGGCCAACACCCACCCTCGGTCCCTTACGACCACCCCTGCCTCAGGCCAACACCCACACCCTCGGTCCCTTACACGTCCACCCTAGCCTCAGGCCAACACCCACACCCTCGGTCCCTTACACGGCCACCTAGCCTCAGGCCAACACCCACACCTCGGTCCCTTACGTCCACCCTAGCCTCAGGCCAACACCCACACCCTCGGTCCCTTACACGACCACCCTAGCCTCAGGCCAACACCCACACCCTCGGTCCCTTACACGGCCACCCTAGCCTCAGGCCAACACCCACACCTCGGTCCCTTACACGACCACCCCTAGCCTCAGGCCAACACACACACCCCTCGGTCCCTTACACGGCCACCCCTAGCCTCAGGCCAACACCCACACCCTCGGTCCCTTACACGGCCACCCCTAGCCTCAGGCCAACACCCACACCCTCGGTCCTTACACGGCCACCCAGCCTCAGGCCAACACACACCCTCGGTCCCTTACAGCCACCCTAGCCTCAGGCCAACACCCACACCCTCGGTCCCTTACACGGCCACCCTAGCCTCAGGCCAACACCACACCTCGGTCCCTTACGACCACCCTAGCCTCAGGCCAACACCCACCCTCGGTCCCTTACGACCACCCTAGCCTCAGGCCAACACCCACCCTCGGTCCCTTACACGGCCACCCCTAGCCTCAGGCCAACACCCACACCTCGGTCCCTTACACGACCACCCCTAGCCTCAGGCCAACACCCACACCCTCGGTCCATTACACGGCCACCCTAGCATCAGGCCAACACCCTCACCCTCGGTCCCTTGCGACCACCCTAGCCTCAGGCCAACACCCACCCTCGGTCCCTTACACGACCACCCCTAGCCTCAGGCCAACACCACACCCTCGGTCCCTTACACGGCCACCCCTAGCCTCAGGCCAACACCCTCGGTCCCCTAGCCTCAGGCCAACACCCACACCCTCGGTCCCTTACACGCACCCTAGCCTCAGGCCAACACCCACCCTCGGTCCCTTGCCACCCTAGCCTCAGGCCAACACCCACCCTCGGTCCCTTACACGGCCACCCTAGCCTCAGGCCAACACCCACCCTCGGTCCCTTACACGACCACCCTAGCCTCAGGCCAACACCCACACCCTCGGTCCCTTACACGGCCACCCTAGCCTCAGGCCAACACCCCCTCGGTCCCTTACACGGCCACCCGAGCCTCAGGCCAACACCCACACCCGCGGTCCCTTACACGGCCACCCCAGCCTCAGGCCAACACCCACACCCTCGGTCCCTTACACGACCACCCCTAGCCTCAGGCCAACACCCACCTCGGTCCCTTACACGGCCACCCTAGCCTCAGGCCACCCACACCCTCGGTCCCTTACACGGCCACCCCTAGCCTCAGGCCAACACCCACACCCTCGGTCCCTTACACGGCCACCCCTAGCCTCAGGCCAACACCCACCCCTCGGTCCTTACAGACCACCCTAGCCTCAGGCCAACACCCGCACACCTCGGTCCCTTACACGACCACCCTAGCCTCAGGCCAACACCCACCCTCGGTCCCTTACACGGCCACCCCTAGCCTCAGGCCAACACCCACACCCTCGGTCCCTTACACGACCACCCCTAGCCTCAGGCCAACACCCACCCTCGGTCCCTTACACGGCCACCCTAGCCTCAGGCCAACACCCACCTCGGTCCCTTACACGGCCACCCCTAGCCTCAGGCCAACACCCACACCCTCGGTCCCTTACACGGCCACCCCTAGCCTCAGGCCAACACCCACCCTCGGCTCACCACGCCGCCTTTCGGGTTTAGCGGAGACAAAATATGGAACTAATCTAGGTCGCCGCCACCTCCCGCGAGAGATTAAACCCGGCGAGTAATGACCAAATACACCACGGCGGCCGCGATGCACCATCAGTAAGTGGCAGGATATTAAACCAGCGGCCCGGCGGCGAAGAACAGCAGCAATAACAGCAACGAGGAAACCAGTGAAGTGAAAGAGCAAACTTCAAAATGAATAACAGCAACGAACAAACGTACAAACAACAAACAAGCTACAAACAAGCAGAGAAACGAACATCAAGAAAACAGCAAACAACAAATAACATACAAAGACAAGTAGCAGCAACACCAGCAGCATTAATAACATCAACGAGAAAAACAATGATGTTGAATCCTTGTGTCTTTAAACAGCAAACAACAAGAAGAATAAAAGCAGCAGTGACAGAAGTACGAGACATCAGTCGAAAAAAATAACAGCACCAGCACTATCAGCAATAGAACAGCAGAAGCAGGAGATAATAATACCAACAGAAAATAGGTTGTTAATATTCTTTCGACAATCACATAATATAGTAACTCTTTCTGTTCCATTGATTAAGCAAACTGTTTTTGTTCCCTTTGCACAAAGTATCAGTGTAACCATTTATGTTCCCCTACACAAAATAAGGTACCCATTATCTCATCCTTACACTAATAATTAACCGTGTCTACTCTCTTTTCCCGTGCCCAAATACCATGCCCAAATCATATACCCATTTTTTGCTCTCCTTAAAATAATAAATTCAGCATTTCTGTCCCACTACATATATTCAGATACTCATTACGCATTCCCTTACAGATCACCAAATAACCATTTCTATCCCCCTTACACAAAACAAGTAGCTATTATTTCATCCACTTACACAAAACCAACTAACCATTTCATCCCCTTACAGAAAACCAACTAACAATCTTTTACCCTTTTCTTTCGGCAGGATCAAGGATGAAAGAGGGCGACTAAATGGAGGAAAAGTGAGAGTATAAAACCTCCTTACTGGAGCGTCTTAAGGAAGCGTGTCTAAAGCTCTTCGTCGTCACCAGCTCAGCGAGGTGAGTGACTACTAGTTTGTCTGCCGGGGGAGATAGGCGAAGAAGATGGTGGTAGGGGGGGGTGAAGGTGGAGGAAGAGGAGGAGTTGGGGAATAATGAAAAAAAAGAATAGGGGGAGGTGGTGGCTGGAGAGGCGGTGGAGGGGGTTTGCGTGATAATAAAAAATGAACAGAGGGAGAGGAGGAGAGAAGGAGAAGGAGGAGGAGGAGAAAAACGATTATAAGAAGAAGAAGACATAAAGTTGGAGGAGAAAGTGAGATAAGTAGAATAAGAACTAAAATAATTCATTAGGAGAGAACCGAGGATAAAAAAAAAGGAGGAGAAGAAGAAACAGAAATAAAGAAAAAAAAGTGGTTCTCCCCTTCCCCCCTGACCCCTGTTTGGGGGGGGGGCGTTTCAACCTTCGGCTCAGGCGGTAAATGACAACCCAACACTCGCCCACTTAGCAGCGTCGTGTCTGGCGGCGAGGAGGCAACGTTCCACGGCCTTGCTTCTTCCTCGCTCCACCCTTGCTGCGCTTCGCCGCCCCATAGCCTTAGGGCCATATCATTAAACATTGCGTCGGCCAAGCACACACACTCGACATGGGTTTCCTAGGAGCTGTGGGCCTTTCAGGGGTAGTTTATGACCATGGTGGGAGTTTGACATGGCTTCTGTACCATGGACTCTAAATACACTCATGAGAACGCATTTTACCTCGTTTTTTGGCTTTTATAAATAATTATTGTTATGTATCGGTAGCGTCTAAGAATACCGACATTAGTTACAAATTTGGAGCAGTTCGGGCATGACGTCACACGGTTTTGCTCCGAGGATTCTGCCTCAACGCTCCTTTTCCGCTGCCTTTAACTTGCGTCCTATTTGTCACACATGAAACTCCCTTCTCCGCTTTGTCTTTCTGCCTCTTTCTTACCACTCTGTTCCTCTTCACTGTGTCTCCTTGGTGTTTGTTTCCTCTTCCACTTCCTCTCCTCTCTTCCTTTCCTTGCTTTTATCCTCTTCTTCTTTCATGTTTCTACTTTCTCCTCCCCACCCCACCTCCTTCCCTTTTCCTGCTTGTTCCCTCCCTTTTTTGTTACTTTTCCTTCGTTTTTTTTCTTTCCTGCAATTATTTTTCCCTTGCAGTTTTTGGCACACCTCTTGTTTGCTTTCAGTTTTGTGGGATAGCTGTGTCCACCCCGTCCACGCCAGGCACCAGGTTTTGCTGTGTTGTCCATCTCGGTCCAGTGTTGTCAGAAGCAAAGTAATCTTAATGCTGCCCCACTGACCGTCTTCCTGTATGTTCTCCAGTACCTTGTCTGATGGTCTGTGGCGGGTCTGTTGGTGCTGGTCTTCTTTGTCTCCTCGCCTCATTCCGTCTCTGAATGTCCCTCCCTCACAGCTTCGGCTTCTGTTTCCCGCTCCCTTTCTTTCTCTACATCATCTTTGCCCCCTCTCTTGCCTCTTTTGTGCCTCTCATCAATTCCTCCTCGCCTTAATGTTGTCTCTCCTCTCCCAAACTGTATTGGTCAGCATTAACCAGACCTTATCTCGACTATGCGGTTCAGTGCTGTCCCCTTTACTATAGAATGGACACCAGTATGTTAGAATATTTGCAGAGGAAGATGAAAAGGGACTCACGAGATGAGAATATCAAATGTGCATCCTCTGGAAAGGCGAAGGACGCGAGGAAGCTTGTTAGAAGTTTATAAATGGATGAAGGGCTGCAGTGAGGGTGATGTCAATAAGTTTCTGGTGGTAAGAGATAAGGGTAAGACACTTAGTAATGTGTTTAAGTTGGATGCATTCATAATTAACAAGGATGTGGACTAGTACTGGTTTACCAACAGAGTAGTGAATGAGTGGAACAAGCGTGGCAGTCATGTGGTGAGTGCCAATTCGACCTTTAAAAAGAGGCCAGATACATTCTTGGGTAGTGTAGACTTTATATCCTCTTGCGGACTCCTTACTTTCCTATAATCTCACATTCTTATATATGTGTTATATTTCCTCTGCCCCAGTCCAAACCTTTCCTCCCCTTCCACTCCTTCCACCCCCAAGAACTACCCTCCCCTCGTCTGTAAGTGCCAGATCCGTCCTCAGACACATGTAGCTCTCCCTTACACGGCTTTGTATCCCACGGGTCTCTGTCTCACGGCTATCTCTCACACGGTTGTCGCAGCAGTCCAGAAGTTCCCGTTGACATGTTATATGGCCTGGGAGTGAGAGAAGGAGGGGGAGAGGGGGATACGGGGGGAGAGAGAGAGAGAGAGAGAGAGAGAGAGAGAGAGAGAGAGAGAGAGAGAGAGAGAGAGAGAGAGAGAGCGAGAGAGAGAGAGAGAGAGAGAGAGAGAGAGAGAGAGAGAGAGAGAGAGAGAGAGAGAGAGAGAGAGAGAGAGAGAGAGAGAGAGAGAGAGTGTGTGTGTGTGTGTCATAAGAATTCCAGGTCTGGTGCGTGGAGAGAAAGAAGAGATGCATGTGTGTGTGTGTGTGTGTGTGTGTGTGTGTGTGTGTGTGTGTGTGTGTGTGTGTGTGTGTGTGTGTGTGTGTGTGTGTGTGTGCGTGCCTGCTTGTCTGTCTTGCTTTAACAGAAAATTTTGACATAATTGCTATAACCGAAACATTTATCGACACCACAAATATTGATTTAAGTTCCGAATACAACATAGATGGCTACAGACTCTTCAACAAAGATCGTGTAAACCGTAGAGGCGGTGGCGTCGCCCTTTATGTCAAAAGCTATTTGCAACCCACTGACAAAACACCGGGAAACAGTAACGTTGAACATTTGTGCGTGCGAGTAAACATTGCAAAAGTCAATTTAAATATATCTGTCACCTAGAGACCTCCCGGGCAATCACTCGATGACGACCTTGAAATGTACAGCGTCTTAAGGCAGTCACTTAATAACAGCGACTCACTGATATTAGGAGACTTTAACCTCCCCCATATCGACTGGGCGACACTGTCAGGTACAGAAGGCGAGTCACATAGAATGATCGAATTTCTAGAAGAAAATTATCTAAGCCAAATGGTTTCTGAGCCAACTCGACAAAATAATATACTCGACCTTGTTATAGCGACCCAAGATAACCTAGTCAGTAGTGTCACGGTAGGAGAACACCTCGGTTCCTGCGATCATAAATTAGTGCGCGTCGACATTAAAGCTCAATCATCAGTGACTGAAAATAAAGTAAAGGTGCCCAATTTCAACAGTGCTAACTTCGTTGAAATCCGACAAACACTAACAGAAATACAACTATCAGATGACGGCAACGTAGAGGAAGCCTGGCTAAGCCTTAAAAATCACTTACTCACTCAGCAGAACACATTCGTCCCCTTGTGCGAGAAGCGAATTAACACTAATAAAAGCCCACCGTGGTTTAATAGCGAAATTAAACAATCAGTCAATGAGAGAAAATTGTTTTACAGGTTAAAGAAAGAACAAAGCACGCCCGAGAACATTAGACTTTATAATGATGCCAGGCGACGAGTAAAAAGACTAGTAGGTCAGGCAAAGCGTAGATATGAAGAAAATATTGCAGCCAACTGTAAAAATAACCCGAAATCTTTCTTCAGTTACATAAACAACAGAAAGGCGATCAAAAGTGGTATTGGACCTTTAACAAACAGCGACGGTGCACTAGTGACTGACAGCCAATACATTGCAAACCTCTTAAACAATTACTTTTCCTTGGTGTTTAATACTAACAGTCTTCCTCTCGCTACCACCAACACCAGTACTATTGTAAATCTCGAGCATGCATTGCCTAATTTTGAAATAACAACCGATGAAGTCCTTAAAGCTCTCCATTCACTTAAAACAAATAAAAGTCCTGGACCTGACAAAGTATATCCAACTCTGCTGAAAGAAACGAAGAGCGAAATACTCTCCTCCCTCACAACCGTATTCAATATGTCCTTGCGACAAGGCATCGTCCCTTCAGATTGGAAAAAGGCTAACGTGACACCGATTTTCAAGAAAGGAGACAAAAAAGTACCAGGTAATTACAGGCCCATTAGTCTAACTTCGGTTGTAGGTAAGCTACTTGAGGGCATAATTAGAGACAAAATTGTGAGTTACCTTGAAAGCCACTCATTGATTGGGGACTCACAACATGGCTTCCGAAACAAAAGATCCTGCCTATCAAACCTATTAACCTTGTATAACGACCGCTTCACTGTTTATGACGTAAGCACATCACTGGACGTAGTCTATCTTGATTTCAGAAAGCGTTTGATAAAGTCCCGCATCATAAATTACTTTACAAATTAAAGCAAATAGGTATTGACGGTCAAGTAAACCAATGGATCGCGAATTGGTTGAGCAACAGACAACAAAGAGTAGTGATTGACGGATTTAACTCAGAGTGGGCGCCTGTCACTAGTGGCGTCCCTCAAGGCTCGGTCCTTGGCCCAGTGCTCTTCATTATTTAAATCAACGACGTGGATGTTGGACTCAATAACCGCATTAGTAAATTTGCAGACGACACAAAGATTGGTAACTCGGTTCTCACTGACGAAGACAGGCAAAGCCTCCAAGAGGATTTGCACAAAATTTCAGCTTGGTCGGATAGATGGGAGATGCCCTTTAACGTAGACAAGTGCCAGGTCCTTCAAGTTGAAACGAGGAATAAGAAGTTCGAATACGAAATGCGCGGCGTTAAACTCAAAAGCGTTCAATGCGTCAAAGACTTGGGGGTCAAAATTGCGTCAAACCTCAAATTCTCACAGCAATGCATCGATGCAGCAAATAAAGCGAACAGAATGTTGGGCTTCATTAAAAGAAACTTTGTATTCAAGAATAAAGATGTAATACTCCCGCTCTACAACAGTTTAGTCAGACCCCACTTGGAATATGCGGTACAGCTTTGGTCCCCCCACCATGCAAAGGATATTGCTAAATTAGAAGGTCTTCAGCGTCTGGCAACGAAAATGATCCCTTCCTTGCGCAACAAATCCTACGAAGAAAGGCTTTCCACCCTTAACATGTTCTCTCTTGAGAAACGTCGCCTCCGAGGAAAACTGATCGAATGTTTTAAAATACTTAATGGTTTCACGAATGTAGACAGATCAACATTGTTTATGATCGATGACACTCTGCGCACGAGGAACAATGGCGTAAAACTCAGATGTAGACAAGTAAATTCTGACTGCACCAAATTTTTCTTCACCAACGTTGTAGTGCGAGAATGGAATAAGCTTCCACCATCAGTGGTCCAGTGTAACACGATTGACTCCTTCAAAAATAAGCTCGACCGTCACTTCCTTCAACTTAATATCAACTAGAGTAGAAATGCAACGTTTTGGAGTCTTCTGATTAATGTAAAATCACTTAGGTTTAAGGACAGACCACCAAGTCTGGACCATGGGGTCTGTGTGGTCTGAC
>NC_066509.1:43431660-43459160 GCF_024679095.1 Eriocheir sinensis
GGGAATAAATAGGAGGAAAATGGAGAGAGGAAGCACTGGAGAAGATAGTAAGAGGAGAGGGGAGAAGAGTAAAGGAATGTAGGAATGGATGGTTGAAAAATAGTGAAAAGCATTGGAGAGGAAGGAAAGAGGAAGAAAAATGAAAGAAGATGGGAAAGGAGGGCTGAAGGTTGTCACGGGATTGGCTGCTGCTGGGAATGGGAGTGTGATTTTTTTCTTTATCTTTTTCTTTCCGTCGCTTCATCACTTCTCCCCGACGCGAGTGTTGCGCTGCTCTGCCTGATTGATCACCGCTCGAATGTGCCGCCGGAACATTTTGAAATTACCTCCACCACCACCACCACCACCTCCACTTCCACCACCACCACCACCTTCACTTTCATCATCACCACCACCTCTATTTTCACCATCAACAACAACTATAGCACAACCACCACCACCACCTCTACTTTCACCATCAACAACAACTACAGCACAACCACCACCACCACCACCACCTTCACTTTCATCATCACCACCACCTCTATCTTCATCATCAACAACAAGTACAGCACAACCACCACCACTACCAGCAGTACCCCATTCTCTACCACAAATATCATCACCTAAATTCCTTTCATCACCATTATTCTTCACTATGCATACCTCCATCGACGATATCTATCTCATTATCATTATCAATATAATCACCATTTGTATCACTATCTCATTATCATCACCATCTCTGCTCCACCTCCATCATGACCCCTGTCAACACCACCACCGCCACCAGTATCACCACCACCACCTCTGCTCCACCTCCATCACGACCCCTGTCAACACCACCACCGCCACCAGTATCACCACCACCACCTCTGCTCCACCTCCATCACGACCCCTGTCAACACCACCACCGCCACCAGTATCACCACCACCACCTCTGCTCCACCTACATCACGACGGCTGTCAACACCACCACCGACACCAGTATCACCATCACCATCTCTGCTCCACCTCCATCACGACCCCTGTCAACACCACCACCGCCACCAGTATCACCACCACCACCTCTGCTCCACCTCCATCACGACCCCTGTCAACACCACCACCGCCACCAGTATCACCACCACCACCTCTGCTCCACCTCCATCACGACCCCTGTCAACACCACCACCGCCACCAGTATCACCATCACCATCTCTGCTCCACCTCCATCACGACCCCTGTCAACACCACCACCGCCACCAGTATCATCATCACCATCTCTGCTCCACCTCCATCACGACCCCTGTCACCACCACCACCGCCACCAGTATCATCATCACCATCTCTGCTCCACCTCCATCACGACCCCTGTCACCACCACCACCGCCACCAGTATCATCATCACCATCTCTGCTCCACCTCCATCACGACCCCTGTCAACACCACCACCGCCACCAGTATCATCATCACCATCTCTGCTCCACCTCCATCACGACCCCTGTCAACACCACCACCGCCACCAGTATCATCATCACCATCTCTGCTCCACCTCCATCACGACCCCTGTCACCACCACCACCGCCACCAGTATCATCATCACCATCTCTGCTCCACCTCCATCACGACCCCTGTCAACACCACCACCGCCACCAGTATCATCATCACCATCTCTGCTCCACCTCCATCACGACCCCTGTCAACACCACCACCGCCACCAGTATCACCATCACCATCTCTGCTCCACCTCCATCACGACCCCTGTCAACACCACCACCGCCACCAGTATCACCACCACCACCTCTGCTCCACCTCCATCACGACCCCTGTCAACACCACCACCGCCACCAGTATCATCATCACCATCTCTGCTCCACCTCCATCACGACCCCTGTCACCACCACCACCGCCACCAGTATCATCATCACCATCTCTGCTCCACCTCCATCACGACCCCTGTCACCACCACCACCGCCACCAGTATCATCACCACCTCTAATAATATTTTCGTCTATCATAATCGTCATCACCACCACCATCACCATCATTATCACTACCACTATTATTGTCACTACAATTACTACTACTACTACTACTACTACTACTACTATTACTACTACTACCACCTCAATATAATACAAAACGGAAGATCGTCTGATGAAATGAACACACACACACAAAAAAAAAAAAAACATGCATGCAATCCAATCCAATGCACAGTGACGGACACACGAAACAGAAACACCTGAGCCACCCGCGCGGAGGTGTGGTGCTCTCTGGGCATGGTGCCACTGATGAGTATGAAGCTTCACCAGGTTTGCTTCGATCAGTCGCTGGGACGAATCGAACGCGGTTATTATTGCTGCTTCTGTGTAGGGTCGTTGGTGGTGTGTAAGCCATGTCCCGCCTGACAGTGCAAAAGCGTTTGGTGACTATATCAAGAAAATGACTTATATTCCACAATATATTCGTATTTTATTCACATGAAACACATGCTTCGTAATCGTGACTCGACAACCCTCACGAACCTTATGATGTTTTCCGACGGCCAGGATAACAACCATTATAACATTATCATCGCCTATGATAACAATCAAAGAATTGCCGTGACCACCTTCTACCTGACGGTGAATCTGAAAACGGCAGAACTCTCCCACTGACGCAACGATATGAGAGATGTTGCTACAGGAGGAGGCAGAGCGGGGCCTCGGGGTGACAAGCAGGAGGGTGTTGGGAAGGGGAGGAGTGAAGGAGCAAGGGGGAGAGAGAGAGAGAGAGAGAGAGAGAGAGAGAGAGAGAGAGAGAGAGAGAGAGAGAGAGAGAGAGAGAGAGAGAGAGAGAGAGAGAGAGAGAGAGAGAGAGAGAGAGATGATTTAAGTTTGACCTGATACTAAATTTATTGCCCTTTTCGCCGCTGAGTCGAAAGTTATGTGTGAAAAGTTACCAGAGGGGAGAGAGAGAGAGAGAGAGAGAGAGAGAGAGAGAGAGAGAGAGAGAGAGAGAGAGAGAGAGAGAGAGAGAGAGAGAGAGAGAGAGAGAGAGAGAGAGAGAGAGAGAGAGAGAGAGAGAGAGAGAGAGAGAGAGAGAGCAGTTTTGACAAAATGCTTTTTTGGAAGTATTTCTTAATAAATTCTCGTCACTTTCCCGAAACTCAATAATGATTCATCTCGATAACCGATGCCGCGCTTGTCTCATTACTTGGTGCCTGGCGGGGCTGGCGCGGTACTGGCGCGGAAAATGAACGCTGAACTGTGAACCAAGGGATGATTCTTATTAATTAAGAAAATATTTAATTTTTCATTACTGAATAAAAGATATGACTAATATGCCCACATGCGTTTCAGAAAATTGTTGCATGTTTTTTATCTTATACAAACCTGCTGACAGACAGAAAAACAAGCAGACAAACAGACAAACAAACAACACCGAAAATAACTTCTTGTTATATTATAATTAAAATACATCAGTGAATTAAATGTGATTTTGATTATTTATAGCTTACTTAACTCCTTTGTAGAAATGGTATAACAAGTTCGCAATAACGAAAAAATAATTTGATCTTCAAAAATCCGCTATACTGTCTTCATCATTCTAACGAAAATTAATATTAGATAAAAGATATTGAACTCCTCATGTGCTTGTCGCTAATATTCGTGTCAAGGTGTTGTGTTACCTTCCTGCCAGACGTGTAATGGCGAGCAGGGAAAAGCTGCAGCAACATGTCGAATGGAGCGTAACAAAAGGTGATACAGAGTGTGAGAAATTGCTGTGTGGCTGTGTATTACTTTGCTCTTCTTCGCTTCCAAAACATGAAGGATAATTACGTTGAGAGAGTGGACCGCTAGGCGACAACGGGGAACAGGATTGGATAATGTTATGAGAAAAGACGGTACATTTAAGTGCAGCCTGGCGATGCCCCAGTCAGTTAATCAGTTTGTCAATCAGAGTGGCTGTGTGGCTCTTAGGTATGCTGTTCTACTTCATTTCCGGAACATGAACGATCATTTTGTTAACAGTAAACTCATAGCAGCAACAGTCAGTGAGTTAATGAGAAATGAGCTAATGGACAGGTGAGAAAGTATGACTAGCGTAAGCACAGTTACCTTTCCTCTGCCTTAATGACTGCCTCAGGATGTCATCTCGCGGCTTACCTGGAAAAGGAGAACGGACATATATATATATATATATATATATATATATATATATATATATATATATATATATATATATATATATATATATATATATATATATATATATATATATATATATATATATATATATATATATATATATATATATATATATATATATATATATATATATATATATATATATATATATATATATATATATATATATATATATATATATATATATATATATATATATATATATATATATATATATATATATATATATATATATATATATATATATATATACTAGCTTCAGTTTCGTAGGGAAGTAGAGCAGGAAAAAGTACAAAAAATAAAGCGAAAATAGGTGAAATAAAAAGAATAGTAAAGGAAAAAGAGAAAGAAAAAATAAGTTGATGAAAAGTAGAAGTACTGAAAGAGATGATGAAGGAGACAGGAAGAAAAGAACAGGAAGAAGGAAGAGGAGTTGGCAGTAGAGAAAGAAGAGACGATAAAATAAATGTGTGAAATTTATGAAATGGGGAAATATAATATATCAAGGTGGTGGAAGATTGTGAGAGTGGCAAGTACTGATTTATTAGGCCTGGCCAAGGAAAGGGAGGAGGAGGAGGAGGAGGAGGAGAAGGAGGAACAAAGAGAGGAAAGGAGGATAAGAGTAGAGTGAAGGAAGATGGATAGAGAAAGAGAGGACGGGAAGGGAGGGTAAGAGAATGGACGAAATGGAGAGAGGGTGGAGAGGATGAAATAAGGAAAGATAGGATGAAGGAAAGGAAGGGAGAGAAGAAAGAGGGGAAACAAAGGAAAGAAAGATGAAGGAGAGGAGGAAAAGGCAATGTGGAAGAAAACTAGATAAGAACGGAGGAGAAGGAAGGAAGTAACAAAGATGAAGAGGAGAGAGGATAAAAGGAAGGAAGGGAAGGAGGTATGGGAGAAAGAAATGACAGGGAAAAGGAGACTGTGTGAGAAGGGAAAGAGGAAAGAGGTGAGAGGAGACAAAAGCATAAGGAAAGAAAGAGATATAGATAGAGAACGAATGAAGAAAATAGGAAAAAGGAAGATTGGATGAAAGGAAGACGATAAGAGGAAGGAAAAAGATCGGGTTAGATGAGAAGGGAAGCGAATGGAAGAGGAGGAGGAGAATGCGAAGCGAAGAAGAAGTGAAAAGAGAAATGAAGAGCAAAATGTAGGAAAGAGAAAAAGAAGAGTAAAAGAAAAATGGAGAAGGAATAGGGAAAAATGGAACAGGAGGAAGAGGAGGAGGAGAGAAAAGGAATACGTCAATAAAGTCAAAGTCAAGTCAAGCAGAAGTGGAAAAAGTAAGAACTGAAGAGCAAAAAGAAAGTGGAAAAATAGAGTGAAAGAGGAAGAGAAGCAGAGAGAAAAAGGAAGAGGAGGAGAAAAAGAGAAGAGGAAGAGGAAGAGAAAAATATAGTGAAAGAGGAAGAGAAGCAGAGAGAAAAAGGAAGAGGAGGAGAAAAAGAGAAGAGGAAGCGGAAGAGAAAAATATAGTGAAAGAGGAAGAGAAGCAGAGAGAAAAAGGAAGAGGAGGAGAAAAAGAGAAGAGGAAGAGGAAAAGAAAAATATAGTGAAAGAGGAAGAGAAGCAGAGAGAAAAAGGAGGAGGAGGAGAAAAAGAGAAGAGGAAGAGGAAGAGAAAAATCAAACGGAAGTAAAAATATTAAAATGAAGAGTAAAATAGTGAAAAAATGTAAGACTGTAGGGAAGAGGAAGAAAAGCAGAGCGTAAAAGAAAGGAGGAGGAGGAAGAAATAAACAAGAGGAAGAGGAGATAAAGAAAGAAATAGAATAGATTAAGAAAAGAGTAAGGGAGGAAAAGAAAGTGGAGGAGGAATGAAAGAAAAGAGGAAGATGAGACTAAAAAGGGAGGGAGGAGAGTAAAAGAAACAAGAAAGAGGAGAAGAAAGGAGCGGAAGAGGAAGAAGGAAAAAAAGGAGAGGAAGGAGAGAGAAGAGGAAAACGTCGATATTGTCACTCCAGCCGCCGGGAAGGTGACGTGGCGGGGAGGGAACGTGAAGGGAAGTCGCTGCTCAGGCTTTATCGAGGCGCCGCGGAAGGTCGATTATTATTATGACTATTATTATAATAATATTATTATTATTATTATTATTATTATTATTATTATTATTATTATTATTATTATTATTATTATTATTATTTTTATTTTTTATTTTTTTTATTATCATTATTATTACTATCTCCCAACTCTTCCCTTTCCTTTCCACTTTCTGTTCCTCCTGTACCCATTCTCTTCCTCGTGTTCTGCACCCCCCCCCCCTCCCTCCCCCCTCCCCCGCCGTGACACCAATTCATTAAGCGTGTGGGCGAAGACAGACATTAGGTTTTCGAGATTCCTAGAGAGAGAGAGAGAGAGAGAGAGAGAGAGAGAGAGAGAGAGAGAAGAGAAGAGAAGAGAAGAGAAGAGAAGAGAAGAGAAGAGAAGATAAAGAGAGAGAGAGGAAAGGGGGGGCAAGGCACCACACACATTAAAACGTCATTCGATATTTTGATGTCTAGAGATGGTGTGCTAATCATCGTCAGCACTGATTAACAAAGGACGGGGAATGGGGCCGAGGAGGGTAAAGGGGGGAAGGAAGAGGAAGAGGACGGATAAAAGTAGATGGGAAAAATAGAAATAATGGGAGAAGATATAGTTTGTTGATAATATAATAAGGTAAAGAATAATTTTTTTATTGAATTCTAAGAAATGAAAAAAAAATGTGAATGGGAAATACTAAAGAAAAAAAATGGAAGGATACTGGAGAGACAAACGAAGAAATGGAGATATTCGGAGCAGAATGAGAGGAAGAGAAACGTGGACAGGTTCAAGGTGTGTGGCAAGAGTGAAAGGAAGTTGTTGGGTCAAAAAAGAAAGAAACAGAAAGAATGGGTAGAGAAAATTACGAAAAGTATTATTTGCAGGTCAGAAAAAGGAAGAAAAGGAAAAAAGAAAATGAAAAATATATGCATGTGTCGAATATATATATATATATATATATATATATATATATATATATATATATATATATATATATATATATATATATATATATATATATATATATCTATATATATATATATATATATATATATATATAGTTTGGAGGTCAAAAATGAAGAAAACTAAGAAATCTGAAAATAAATGATATTATAAAACGTCGGCTAGGAAAGAAAAAAATAATAATCAGATTTTTGCAGGACAAAATGTCAAAGGAGGAGTGTAGAGATGATATACAAGGTCACTGAATGGTGAGATAGTGAGGGAGAATGGCAGGAGTGTACTGGGTGGGAGATTTAAGTGTGCAGTAGGTCTGGCAGGGTTGGTAGTAATGTAACAGGGTGTTTTTAGTGTGTTGGAACTCTGGCAGGGTGTGGTAGTGGATGATGGATTGTGGTTGGACTATGGTAGGGGGTAAGGATGTGGTTGTGTTGGTGTGACAGGGGGTTGTAGGAGTGTGGCATGGGTGAAGTGTGTAGGGTGGCACGGTGTTGTAGGTTTATGAGGGGTCTGGCAGGGAGTGATGGTTTGTTGACAGGGTGTTTTAGTGTTTAAGGGGTCTGGCAGGGTGTTGTAATGGTGTGGAAGGGTGTGTTATGGGTGAACCAGGGTTGTAGGGTATGTCAGTGCCGTGGCAGGGTGTGGCAGGGGTGACGAGTGTCCCCGTGAGTCGCCGTGACCTGTGAGCCAAGGAGGATAACTCGGCCCAACAGCCACCTCGGCCCCGCCACGCCTGACCCCTTTCTGTCACCCCCTCCCTTCTTCGCCCCCTGCCCTGCCACCCTGCCACCCACCCCACCTCTCCATCCCCCCCGCCCCGCCACACCCAAGGGATTCAAGATGGCCCACAAACTACTTCGCCCAACTCTTCCCAAACCCACTTACTTATTTTTCCTTTCTTTTTCTTCATATTTTAGCTATCCGTTGTTCTCCTTTCGATTGTTTCATTTTAACACTTCTTTTTAGCAACTTCACTCATCTAACACTTCAAGAACCCAATTACTTTCTTCGGTTTCCTTTCTATTTTTATTTATTTAATTTTTTTTTTACTTTTACTTCATTATTTAACTTTTCTATTTTTTCCTCTATTTTTTCAGTTTCTCTTTCTTTCAAGAACCTCACATTTCTTATCTTAATCAGCTTCACTTATCCGACACTCTCAGCCAATTAACCTTTTTCCTTTATTTGTTTATTTTATTTTTTAAAGTTTCTCGTTTATTTACTGTTATCTTTTATTTACCTTTTTACTACTTGAATGCGCTTCTTCTGAACTACTTCACCTGTCTTCCTTTGGCTACTTCATCAAAAGTGTTCTCATCCCATTATTTTTTTCCCTTATGATTTTCCTCTTCTTATCATCTAACCTGATTTTCCTCGGGTTTTATAATTCGTTCACTAACATTTTTCTCTTGTTAAGTTTTTCTTCTTATTTTTACTCCCTTTTATCTCCTCTTCTTCATTTGACGTTTTCTCTTTTTTACCTACAAACTTTTTTCCCTGAGCTCGTTCCATTAACTTCCTTTCCACGTTTCTTCTTGTATTTTTTTAACCCACGTCGTAAATACACACTACCAACCTTCCCGTGCCTACCTTCTATTCCTAAGCCAATTTTGCTCTTCTTTTTTTAGTCTTCGTTTTTTCTAACCTTCTTTTGACCTGCAAATTAAACCTTCTGATATTTTCGCAGCACATTTTTTTAACTTCTTTTTTCGACTCCAATAACTTTTTAACCTTCACTTTCACCGATTTTGTTTTCTTATCATTGACGATTTTCCTGTCTTTGACCCTCACAGTACTTAAACTTTTCTGAGCCCAGCTTATATTTTTTCTTTCCTATTATTTTTTGGACACGCAAACTACTTTTTTTTTTTACTTCCCTTCCCTTGCTCACCTTCTCCCTTGTCTTCCTTTATTATTAACTACATTTAAACAACTTTCAACAACGTCTTTCTTTATATATCTTCTCTTTTTATTGTTTTGATCTATCTCTCAAGTTTCCTTGCATTTCTCATTGACCTTTTATGTATTCCAATTACTTGGTTACGGCCTCTTCCCTCGCCTATTTTCTCTTATTCTTTTCTTTCGCATATTACTTTCCACCTCTTCCCCCCCCCCCCTCTATCCTTTCCTAATGTTTTTTTTTTTTTCATATTGTTGACGCCTACCACCTAGTTTCTTTCCCATTACTTTTCTTACTTATTGATTTTTCTTTCGTTTTTGGATTCATTATAGCGGTAGTATCTATATTTTCTTGGTTATCATCTTCAATTATTTCGTCCACAATCGTATCTTCATTTCTTTGTTTTTTGCCTCAATATTTTGTGGAATCATTTCTCACCATCGTATATTATCGTTGTTGTTAATCACCTTTCTTACTTTTTTATATCTATCTCTAATTTTACTCTTTTTTGTCGTTTTTTATGCCTCATTATACTTCCCTTTCACTTTCGCCTTTGCCTCGTTTGTGTTGTCATGTTTTTTTTGATACTCCTCATTTTCCTTTTGCTTTTTATTCCATCGCTTGGTACTTAATAATATAATGCTTTTAGTTTTGAGGTCTGTGTGTGTATGTCTGTGTGTGTGTGTGTGTGTGTGTGTGTGTGTGTGTGTGTGTGTGTGTGTGTGTGTGTGTGTGTGTGTGGTTGTGTGTGTGGTTGTGTGTGTGTGTGTGTGTGTTTCAATGCCTATCAGTTTCTCTCTCTCTCTCATCACCTGGCAGCGTTCATTATTGTCTCCAGCGTTCATTTCCGTTCACCTGTTTGATGATTAACTCAGGGAGGGCGCGGCGCCTAATGAAGAGCAAGGGAAGGTGTTGCTGTTTCCTCTCCTCCTCCTCCTCCTCCTCCTCTTGCTCCTCCTCCTCCATGATACAAGCCTTAAGTACCTGAACAACCTCAGCAACGTTGATAACTCCAAACTCTTCACGCTACAACATAACCCGAGGACAAGAAACAATGGAAAAACAATTCAAGCAAAGCGATGCAATACCGACATCGGCATGAGTTATTTCTCGAATAGAGTTGTTCGACACTGGGGCAGCCTTCCAGCTGACGTGGTTAGCGCAGAGACCATCAATTCATTCAAGAAACGCACTGATAGCCACTTTGCTGCTTCTGGAGTGAACTGAATGTATCCAAGAGTAGGTACACAAGTGCTTTAATCCTTCCCTGCAAGTCACTCCTATGGCAAACATATTGATTAAATCACTGAAAGCAGGCAGCCTTGTAATGAGCCAACAGGTTTTCTGCTGCCTGCTAGTCCATGTTTCCATGTTTCCTCCTCCTCCTCCTCCTTCTCCTCCTCCTCCTCCTCCTCCTCCTCCTCCTCCTCCCCCTCCCCCTCTTCGCCCTATTCCTGCTAGTCCTTATTCGCCTCTTCTAACTTTATTCATCTCTTCCCTGATTTTTTCTTCCGTTTAATTTCTTCAACATTTTATTTTCTCTTTGCTCTCCATGTCTCTCACCTCCTCCTCCTCCTCCTCCTCCTCCTCCTCCTCCTCCTCCTCCTCCTCCTTCTCCTCCTCTTCCTCCTCCCACTGTTGCTACTACTACTACTACTACTACTACTGCTACTACCACCGGAAGTTATATAACCATTTCAATTCACAAGCACCCAAACCTGTATTTATAGCTGACCTTATCCTTATACTTCAAACCTCTCTTACACTCTTACAAAAAGTCTTCGGTTATCGCATCCAGTGTTTCACTATCTCTAAATTCCGTGAACCATAAGATCATAGGAACATAAGAAGGTAAAGAGTCTGCAAGAGGCCGGTTGGCCTATACAAGGCAGCTCCTGTACAGTCAACCCCACCTTACCTCACCATCCATGGCTTTATCTAACCTCTTCTTGAATGTATCTATGGTATTGGCACCCACAGCATGGCTCCCAAGCCTGTTCCATTCGTCCACCACTCTATTGGTGAACCAATTCTCGCCTATGTCTTTGTTGAATCTGAATTTGTCTAACTTAAAACCATTGCCACGCGTCCTACCTGCCTCTTTCACTCTCAAAATTTTATTGACATCCCCTTTATTAAATCCCTTCACCCATTTATAAACTTCGATCAAGTCTCCTCGCAACCTTCGCCTTTCTAGAGAGTGTAGATTTAACTGCTTCAGCCTGTCTTCATAAGGCAAGTTTCTCACCCCCTGAATCATCTTTGTCATCCTCCTCTGTACAGATTCTAACATCTTGATATCCATTCTATAATAGGGGGACCAGAACTGAACTGCATAATCGAGATGAGGTGTAACTAGTGCTAAGTAAAGTTTGAGGATGACTTCAGCGCTCCTATTGCTTACGCTCCTTGAGATGAAACCTAGTACTCTGTTTGCCCGATTTTTAGCCTGAATGCATTGAACCCTAGGACGGAGGTTAGCGCTCACTAGGACTCCTAAGTTTCTCTCACGCCCAGACCTGCTTAGAGGAGTGTCATTTAAGGAGTGATTGTGTAAGGGGTTATTCCTACCTACACTCAAAATGCTACACTTCCCGACATTGAATTCCATCTGCCACTTCCACGCCCAATCATATAGTCTGTCAAGCTCATCCTGGAGAACGGTAGCGTCGCTGTCTGATTGGATTACTCTACCGATCTTGGTATCATCTGCGAACTTACTGACATCGCTACTACTTCCTGTGTCCAAGTCATTGATGTAAATAATAAAAAGCAGAGGACCCAGCACCGACCCCTGTGTCCTGCCTGCTGAGGTTGGGTGGCCTGTAAAGAACCCCTAGAATTTTTTTGTCTTTCCCTTTGTGGGCGTCCACCCAAACTGATTCTGAGTCGCCATTTGTTTGAATAGAGTTGTTAGCGGAAGATTTAAGTGTGTCTTTAACATAAAGTGCCACCCCCCCTCCCCTTCTTCCCTTTCTATCTTTGTGAAACACCTGGTAACCATCTATTTCATACTCAGACATGAAGTTTTTTTGGCAGTATCCATCCATGTTTCCGTGATAGCTATAATGTCGAATTTCTCGACACATGCCTCAATTTCAATTTCAATTTCCTGTGTATCCTTCCTTTCCTTTCTAGTGTTCAAACTGTCCTGCTGATCTGCTGCCTCACAACTTGATCACGTTCCTACATAACTACTGACCCCATCGCCGCCACCACCATCACCTCCACCACCACCACCACCACCAGCACAGCCATAATCATTTTCCTCCCCCTCCTCCTCCTCCTCCTCCTCCTCTTTCTCATCCTCCTCCTGATGCCTTTTTCCTCATCCCGTTGTGAATAAAACTGTAGCCCGGGGGTAAGCTGATGTACTAATATTCATCTACATACATGAATAACCAAGTGTTTACCTCCCTTTACCCCCCCCCCCTCTGCCGCCTACTCCTCCCCCTCCTCCCGCGTCACCTTCTTCCGCCTCCCTTACCCTTCCCCTCACCCTCCGTCTACTCCTTCAACGCCTCCTCCTCCCAGAAGTGTCACTCAGTTATCACTTTTTCACCCTTTCTTATTATCTCTTTCTGTGTATTATCTCTCGTCCTTTTCGTTGTTCTTTTTATTGCCTCGTATCCTTTTTTTTGTTCTTCGTGTTCGTACCTCGTCCCTCTCCATCCTCTCATTACACTTTCCTTCTGACTTTGCTTCCTTCATCCCTTCCTCCTGTCTGTCCCTCCTGCCCTTATCCTCCTCCTTCTCTTCCTCCTCAACTTCTCCTCCTCCTGAACTTTTTTCCTCCTTCTACTCCTTTTTTCATCCTATTTTCCTCTTGTGTCCTATCCCCTTAATATTCCGACATTTTTTTCCTGTCTCTTGCTCTCCTAGCTGTCCTTCTTAGTTTCCCTCCCTTCTTCCTTTCCCCCTTCCCTCCTCCCCCTTCCCCTCTACCCTCCTCCCCCCAAGCTTGTGAAATTACCTGTTTAAGGGAAACTAAATGAAATTAAAGCCTCTGAGAATTAGAATGGGAGGAAGGGGAGGCAAGGTGGAAGAAAGGGGGAGGGAGGGTGGACGGAAGGTGGAGGAGAGAGGAAAGGTGGAGGGAAGGTAATGAAAGGGGAAAATATAGCAGGAGAGACAGAAGCAATAATTAAGTGAAGAGAGGAGGTAGGTAAAACGGAGGACAGGGGAAGGGAGAAATGGAGGAAAGGGAGAGAAGAGGAAGAAAATAAATAAAATGAATAGAATAAGAAAGGAATTAGAATACACAGAGGAAAGATGAAGACAAGAGAGAAAGAGAGGAGGAAGAAGAACAGAGGAAAGGAGAAGGAGGAAGAGAGATAAAGGTAAGATAGAGGAAAGAGTATGAGGAGACAGGAACAAGGAGTAAGGGAAGGAGAGGAAGAGGAAAGATGGCAACGTGAAGGAATGGAATGATGTAGGAATATGGATTGACCCAGACAGGAAAAAAGGAGAGAAGAGAAGAGGTAAGAGATATACGGTGAAGGGAGAGAAAGATAAAAAGGAGAAATATATGAATGGAATTGCTAGAAAAATGTTCGTGATGGTGGTGTCTGGTGGTGGGGATGGTGATGGTGTGGGTGGTGATGGTGGTGATGGTGGTGTTGATGGTGGTGTCTGGTGGTGGGGGCGGTGATGGTGTGTGTGGTGATGGTGGTGATGGTGGAGTTGATGGTGGTGTCTGGGGGTAGTGAAGGTGCGTGTGGTGATTGTGATGATGACGATGGTGGAGTTGATAAAGAATTTGTATTGGTAGTGTAGTGTGTTGCTGATTAGTGAATTTAGAAAGATGTTTGTGATTAAGGTAATGAATTGCCGGGGTAGTGATGGTGGTGATGATGGAATAGGGTGGTGGATATGATGATGATGGTGTTGGTGGTGGTTTAAGAAGACATGAAGATGAATAGGATGATGATGAGGTGATGCGTAGTGGTGATGGTGATATTGTAGGGCAAAGAATCGACATCACCATCAGCATCACTATAGCCTCAACCATAACCTCACCATAGCCTAATTTAGTTACATACATGGGGTTAAATACACGTAGTAGCGGTCATGTGCTGTGGTAATGGAAACACAAATATCTATAGAAGGGTGTGCAATTAACTCGAAAGGAATCCGTCTCTCTCTCTCTCTCTCTCTCTCTCTCTCTCGAGGAGAAAGAAGGGAAGATTTAATAGTTAATGGGAAAGATGTAATTGGTAAGCATTACAGTCGTAAGGAAGGAGGGTTAAGTGGATGAAGGCAAGGTAGATAAAGTTTCAGGTAAGGGTTAATTAAGGGAGACGAGGAGAGGAGGAACAAGTAAAGAGGGAAAGGAGGAGAAAGAGGAGGAGAGTACACATTGAACAAGAGAAGAGGGGGGACGGGGGAGGGAATACATTAGCAGCTTCTCAGAGGGGAGTAGAGGAAATAGAGGTCAGAAAGAGAGCTTATAAAGGGAGAAATGGAGAGGGGTGAAATTTTGTGCTTATTTGTAAATCTAAATATGGTTTGGGAGGAAGGAACGAAAGTAGAGGTAATGTGAATGTATAGGAAATAGGTTACGAAATGGGTGATGGGAGGGGGGTAGAGTTGAACTTTGATGAAGGGATAGAAGGGAATAGTGGGGAGGAAGGGGAAAAAGAGGAAGAAGAGTAGAAAGAAGGAAAGTGGAATATAGAAAGGATTTTTTTTTTTACGTCGAGGCCTATTGCACCGGTAGGCTTCTTCCCGGTGGGGCCTGATGGTCGGCCCAGCCCGTTTTGGAGCAGGCGAGTGTTTATAGTGGCGCCATCCTGCACTAGCTCATGCTGCCCTCCCGGAGCTCATCTTTGATCCTAAAATCTAGAGTCCGGGTTGATAGGTGGTCTTCTGGACAGCATGTGGGTAGTTTTAAGCCACTCGGCGGCGGCTGAAAAATCCCAGCTTGGTGGCACCGGGCGGGGATTGAACTCACGTCGTCCTGAATGAGGAAATAAAGAAAGAAGCAGGAACAGGTAAGGAAGGGGAAATAGGGAAAGGTAAACGGGAAAGGAAGGGGAAAATTGGGAAAATGGTAAAGGAGAAAATGGAGAAAGGAAGGACAAAATGGGGAGAGAAGGGAGAGTTAAAGGATTTGAGACGAGAGAGAGAGAGAGAGAGAGAGAGAGAGAGAGAGAGAGAGAGAGAGAGAGAGAGAGAGAGAGAGAGAGAGAGAGAGAGAGAGAGAGAGAGAGAGAGAGAGAGAGAGAGAGAGAGAGAGAGAGAGATAATGTAGGCCAGTCAGTCATCCACACACAACCTTCAAACATCGTGAGGTAAGGAGAGGGAAGGGGAGGGGAGGGATCGAGGGAAGGAAGGGAAGGAGAGGGAAGGGAAGGAAAGGAAAGGAAAGGAAAGGAAAGGAAAGGAAAGGAAGGGAAGGGACGGGAAAAGAAGAGAAGAGAAGAGAAGAGAAGGAAAGGAAAGGAAAGGAGCATCATGAGGGGAAGAAAGTTAAAGGGAGTGGAGAGAACACGTAGCCTATAGATGGTATGCAGTGACGTCACTAAGCCCCACCCCGAACACGTGGGCCGGACGCTCTGGCCGTGTCGAGAGGTAAACAAACCCTATATCTTTGGCCGTGGACGCTGTACATACCCACACATTACCCTCATTTACGATGGCAGGAGAAGCTGCTGGTGATATTTCATTATCAGAATATGTCCTTAAGACATTAAACTCAAATTATGTGGCACAATATCGTGAAAAGTGTCAAGAAATAGGGAATATAGACCCTTATAACATACACAAGCCCAAGTTGAAAGACAGTACGACTCTGTTAGGTGGCGATCCTCCAGACTTACGCCACAGTGATATATGTCAGTATTGGATAAACTTCAAAAGTAGATATAATCACAAGACCTTAAGAGCCTATAGGAGTCTGGAAGCCTACAACCTACAACTGTAGCATACTAAGTGTAGAAATTAGCGTACTGAGTGTAGGAACTAGCGTACTAAGTGTAGGAATGATAGCGTAGTAAGTGTAGGAGCTAGCGTACTAAGTGTAAGAATGATAGCGTAGTAAGTGTAGGAGCTAGCGTACTAAGTGTAGGAATGATAGCGTAGTAAGTGTAGGAACTAGCGTACTAAGTGTAGGAATGATAGCGTACTAAGTGTAGGAACTCGCAACCCATTACACGGGTATAGTTTGGACTCTAGAGCGAAAGGTAGAGCAGAGTGTGAAAGGGATTTGGGAGTGTAAGTAGTGAACTCTGACCTAAAACTAAGGAAGCAATGTATTAATGCGAAGAACACGGCTAACAGGGTATTAGGCTTATATATACATATATTAACAGGACGGTAACCAACAAAAGTGCAGAGGTCATCCTCAGACTCTATATTGCGTTAGTTAGGCCACACTTAGATTATGCTGTCCAGTTTTGGTGCCCACACTACAGAATGGACATCAACTTGCTAGAATCAGTTCTGAGGAGGATGACCAAGATGATTCAGGGACTGAGGAACCTCCCATATCAAGATAGGCTAAAACATCTCAACTTACATTCACTAGAAAGACGAAGAGTGCGGAGAGATCTGATAGAAGTATTCAAATGGGTCAAGGGTTACAACAAAGGCGATATAAGTAAAGTACTGAAAATTTGCCAGCAGGATAGAACACGCAGTAATGGATTTAAATTAGAAAAGTATATATTTAGGAGTGAAACAGACAGGCATTGCAAGGTTTAGTAAAAGGGTGGTGGGGGAATGGAATAGACTCGGCAATCACATATAGTGAGTGCAGGGACGATAGCTTGGTTTAAGAGTAGACTGGATAGCTACATGGACGAGGATGACAGGTGGTAGTGCAGGGGAATCAGGAGCTGCCCCGTGTAGGCCATTAAGCCTCTTGCAGTCTCCCTATGTTCTTATGTTCTTAAGTGTTGCTGGATGGGTCAGTGAGCTACTCATCACAGATATCAATCAAGGGAATGCTTCCACCGTGTGCATCATCACAGCTAAGGTGAAATATTTTATATGTAGTGTGGTTGTTTAATGTACATAGTATCTATATCAGCGGTTCTTAAACTGTTTGATACTGTTACCCCCACAGAATTATATACCTCTGTGGTGACCCTAGGCTATGTTATGATAAATCACCTTGCTGTGGGTACAACTTGAATTAGTTTGACAAATATTAGTATACCTACCTACCTCTGTAGCCTATTAGATTTTTATTTTATCGGTAGGTAGGTCATTTATCCACGGTTTATTACGAGTTGTTAAAGGACGCCTCGAGAAGTGGAGTGGAACAGGTGGTGGTGAGATTTATTTTCTTAACGAGGGCAGGTGAGAAGGTGTGAGGAAGGGGAGGAAGGAAGGGAAGGATGAGCTTAAACGGTGTTCAGGGATGGCTGGGAGTGAAGGGAAAGTGAAAAATGTATGATTAGAAGAGTAGGGAGAGTGGAAAGGGCGTTGTTGATGGTGACATTTATACTTCTTAATGAGGGAAGATGAGAATCAAGACGCCGGGAAAAAATAGAAGAAAAGGACGAGATTCGGAATGATTATGGAAGAAGAGAAAGTGGAATGGCAGTGATGAGATAATTTTGTCATACAAGTCGATTAAAGCTAAAGACTTTCACGTAACGTTTAAAAGAGTATGTGGTGAAACAACATGTCGAAGATCAATGGACTCGACGCTGAAAAAAAGCCTAACCAACTAAATCGATAAATACGGATTGACATGTAGTACATAAAAATACATTCCTGGACCATACACACAGATCATTGTTAATATTTTTTGCTTCCCATTTTCAGACGAATAAACATGCAACCAAAAAAAAAAAAAAAAAAAAAAAAATCGGAACATCCACCGCCAAAAAAAAAAAAGTAAAGAAAATGAAATAAATGAAATCAACTCCAACGAACTTAAATTCTCGTGACCGTGGAGTGCGGTCGCTAATTTCGTTAATTCTGGGTCAATGTATTTTTTTTTCTCTTATCATTTGTTTAGTCTCCCCGTCTCATTATTTCCAGTATTTTCTCTCCCCGCATTTATATTTCCTTTTCTGTTTGTGTCCCCTCATCATACTTTCTATTTTCTAGCCTTTATTTCCTTTTTTCCTTTATTCACTTTTATATTCTGTGTTTCATATTGTTTCCTCCATTTCCTATATTTATTTATTTTATGTCATATATATATATATATATATATATATATATATATATATATATATATATATATATATATATATATATATATATATATATATATATATATATTTGTTCTTTATTCGCTTCATTTTCATTTTACTCCTTTCTTCCTTATGTATTTCCTTTACCTCCTACATGTTTTTCTCTTTCTTTAATTTCATCTGTTTATCTCGTTTCCCAACAACATTATCACCCTTATTTTATTCCCATCTTTATCCAGTATTTTATCTCCCCACAACATTATCACCATTATTTTATCCCCGCCTTTATCCAGTATTTTATCTCCCCACAACATTATCACCCTTATTTTATCCCCGCCTTTATCCAGTATTTTATCTCCCCACAACATTATTTAGTCTCCACGTACAGTCATCTCCTTTATCTAGCCTTCTCGTACCATTGGCTCCATTATTTCCTCTCCAAAACCCATTATCCCCTTTCTCTTATTTCCTTTAAGTTTCATTGTTTCCTTTCCATTTTGATTTCATGTATTTCCTCTTTTTCACATTTCCTTTTCACCTATTTCCTACTTGTTTCCGTTATTACCTGTTTCTATTTATTTCATTTAGTTCCTATATTTGTTTGATTCGTTTGCTTCCTATGTTTTCTTTATTCCTTATTCCCTTTACATATCTCCTTCATTTAGTCCCTCCTTACCGTCCCCGCACCATGCCTTCCCCTCCCCGCCTCGTCCCGCTGGTCCGCCCGTTCCGCCGCGTCCATAGCGTGACTTTTCTTCGGTAATTCATTAAGCCTCGCGCGGGTTCATCATTCATTTAATAACTTTCCCTCCCCTTATTAATTAGTTTCATGAAGAGATCCTTCCGCTTGCATTACCATCCCCATTCTCTCTCTCTCTCTCTCTCTCTCTCTCTCTCTCTCTCTCTCTCTCTCTCTCTCTCTCTCTCTCTCTCTCTCTCTCTCTCTCTCTCTCTCTCATCTATTCCAGGACTCGGCGATTCACATAAATTCTTCTCTTTATTACATTAATTTCACATTCCAATATCAGTCAGTTTTATGCATTTTTCTAATTTCATTTTGATAACTTATTTTCCTAACGCCTTTCAGCTGGCGAAATGGGATATTTTTTTTCCGTGTAATTTTTCTGCAAGGAATGTTATCGCATTTTAGGTACATATGTTCTCCCATCATCATAATTTCATCTTTTTTTATCAGCTTTGGTTTTACACTCCTTTTGTTATGCTCTAAGAAACGTTTTTTTTTTATTCAGTTGTACCTTAACACCCTCAGTAATATTTGTTAGCTGATATTCTTAACGGGGCATAAATGGAGAAGCGAGAGAACCGGGGAGGTGAAAGATGGACAATAGGGGAACAAAAGAAAGTGGAGAGAAGTTTCCATTAGGTGAAGAAAAGGGGTGAATATTAATTAAAAGCGAAGAAAAAGAAGAAAGGAGGATGAACATTGAACAGTTAGAGGAGGTAAAGAATGGAGACGATATGAACATTGAAAATTAAAAGAAAGTAGAGTAGGATGAGGAAGAAGAAGGGAAAGACAGTAAACAATTAGAAAAAAGAACGCTAAAAGCTAGGAAAAACAGTTGACTTTTAGCGTAGGAGGAACATGAAGGAAAGAAGGCAGGATGGACGGAAGGAAGGAGAAACAAGAAAAAGAAAAATCGGCCAATTGTATAGAGGAGAAAGGAAGAAAGAGCTTCGAAGAGGAGGAAGAGGAGCTGGAAAGGTAGCACAAGAACTAATGAGTAATTGAAAAAAAAATGAGGAGAGAAAAATAAGAGAGGGAGTCGATTACTTATTACGAGGGTGAAGAGAGGGGAAGGGAGGAAAGGGGAGGGGAAGAGGAAAAGGGGAAGACGGCAAAAAAGTAATTAATAAGAGAGAGAGAGAGAGAGAGAGAGAGAGAGAGAGAGAGAGAGAGAGAGAGAGAGAGAGAGAGAGAGAGAGCACCGAAAACACCAAAGCAAGTCCGAACACGTTTCGCAAAAAAAGCCACGTGGAAAATTAGTCAAGAAGATTATACGTTTTCTCTCTCTCTCTATCTTTTTATTTTATTTACTAAGCATGATTACATAAGGTGGTACATGACAACTAAAAGTTACCGGTAAGGTTCCGAATAACTATCTGTAGTTGTGTTACAAGATAGTGGACAGTACAGTGTTAAAGTTAGTGGTGTACATTAGACAATAGCCAGGTGTTCACTTCTTTTTTAAAAGTGTGGAGTGTAGTGGATGTGTGAATGTCAGTGTGTCTTGTCAGGCAGTTCCAGAGTCTAGTATATCGGGGCACGAATGAGCGGAGGAAAGTCTCCGTTCTGGCGAATGGCACGGTGAGCTGGTGTTCCCTCGACAGAGCGACCCTGGTGGCGTGGGGGTGTGGTGTTGCCCACTTTTGCCGGAGAGTTGCGAGGTGCGGAGCAGCCTGCATGTGTACCTTGTAGATGGTACACAGGCCAGCCACGTCTCGCCTCTGCTGAAGAGGATGTAGTGGAGTGGGTTGCTGCTGGTTTGGGGCGGCCCTTTGAGAGATGAGCCTTTGGGCGCGGTTTTGTACCTTGTCGAGAAGACCCAGATATGATGGAGGGCAGGATGACCATGTCAGGGGGGCGTATTCCATGAGGGAGCGAACCTGGGCAGCATAAAGGTTCGACACTCCCTTCGCATCAAGGAGGTGGGAGACACGCCTGACACAGTTCAGCCGTCCTGCTGCCTTGGATGCAGTCTTCCTGACGTGGCTGGTGAAGGACAGGCTGTTGTTTGCCTCCACGCCGAGGACAGTGATTGACTGTTGCAAGGGCAGCACCTTCCCTTGTAGGATTATGGGGGGAGTGGGGATGGCTGGGGGGCAGCGTCGCCTTGAGACCAGCATGACCTGTGTCTTGTCGTGTGCCAGGTCAACCTGCCAACGATGTCCCCACGATGAGACGGTCTGTAAAACCTGGTTAATAAGGGCGACGGTTGCACAGTGATCTGTACCGTCGCAAGGGAATGTGAGGGTACAATCATCCGCGTAGGCGTTTGCTTCATTTATGAGGTGGAGATGGTCATTAAAATACACATTCCACAAAAGTGGTCCAAGGACACTACCCTGTGGGACGCCAGCATTAATAGGATACTCCCCCGAGGTGTGACCGTTCACCACTACACTGAGCGATCTGTCCTCGAGGTAGTCGTGAAGGAGATGGAGGAGCCTGCCACTAACACCCACACTCTGGAGTTTGGAGATGAGTCCGGAGTGCCACACTCTATCAAACGCTCCCGCGATGTCCAGGGCGATGACGAAAGTGTCGCGTCCTCTGTCGAGGTTATGCTGCCAAGCAGAGGACATGCTGAGGAGGATGTCGTTGGCAGACCTGTTGGAGCGGAAGCCATACTGTCTGTCGCTGGGAATGTGGTGTGTATTGAAGAAGCCTGAGATCCTCTTGGCAAGAATAGATTCAAAGGTTTTGCCAAGGACGGACAGGAGAGAGATTGGCCTGAAGTTACGAGGATCTGTCTTCTTTCCTTTTTTGTGTATGGCTGCCACGTTAGCAACTTTCCAGAGGGAAGGCCACTTGCTGGTGTTAAGGCAGCTCTGAAAAATGGTGGTGATGGGGCCTGCAAGCTGGGCTGCGCAGTGCTTGAGGATGTGTGGAGATATCCCATCTGGTCCAAGGGCCTTCTTGGTGTCGACCTTGAGCAATTGTTGCTTGACATCCTCAGTGGTAATAGTGATGAACTGGAGGGGGGTGGTGTTGAGTTGAGCCATGGCAGGTGGGTGACGTTCAGGGTCAGGGACAGTCATCTTCCCTGAGAAGTATGCTGCCAATACCTCTGCCTTGTCGTTGCTTTTGGTGGCTACCGAGCCGTCTGCCCTGTCTAATGGAGGAATGTGGTCTACAGGAGCGAGGCCTTGTTGGTCCTTGAGGGCAGTCCACCAAGCCTTGCTTCCCACAGAGCGGCCAGAGAGTCGTGACTTCAAGTCGTCCAGCCATCGTTGTTGAGCCAAACGCTGCACACTTCGCACGTTGGCACACTCTTCTTTGTGAAGCAGCTTGTTTATATTGGTTGGATGTTCTTTAAAGCGTCTCCATGCCCTGCTCTCTCTCTCTCTCTCTCACTTGTCTAGTATGTCTAGACTATATGTATGTATGGCTAGACAGTCTTCCGTCTCGGTAATCCGAGTGTTTTATCTCTTTTGGCCGGTGTCACACTGGGCGGTTTCGCCGCGCGGCAAAACCGCGGGGTGGGGAAGGGCGGCGGGGCCGCCTTACTAGTACCATGTCACACTTTGGCGGTTTAGCCGCGCTCAAGGTTGTTTGTCTCCTTGAGGCAGAAGGATTACTTAAAGAGCCCACATGTCTGAGAAATTGGGTTCACCCTTTTCACGCTGAGAAGGAAACTAGTGAAAAGTTTGAGACTAATGAAAAGTTTGAGAAGTTTTATGAGAATATGTGGTGTTAGTGAGCTCTGATCTCAGTCCAAGGGCACAATGCATTCAAGCCAGAAATCGAGCAAACAGAGTACTGGGTTTTATATCAAGGAGCGTAAGCAAGCGCCGAAGTCTTCCTCAAACTATATTTAGCATTAGTTAGACCTCATCTTGATTATGCGGTTCAGTTCTGGTCACCTTACTATAGAATGGATATAAAAATGTTAGAATCGGTGCAGAGAAGGATGACTAAGATGATTCAAGGGTTACGAAACTTGCCATACGAGGAAAGACTCACACAGTTAAACTTGCATTCTCTAGAAAGGCGAAGGTAAAAGATCTGACTGGGGATGTGTTACGAGTGGGGTCCCACAAGGTTCGGTATTAGGTCCACTTTTGTTTATTATTTATATCAATGACTTAGATACAGGAGTTAGTAGTGATGTTAGTAAATTTGCAGATGATACCAAGATCGGTAGAGTAATCGAGTCGGATCAGGACGCTAGTATTCTCCAAGGTGAACTCAACAGATTATATGACTGGGCGGATAAATGGCAGATGGAGTTCAATGTAGGGAAGTGCAGTATTCTGAGTGTAGGTAGGAACAACCCCTCACATAACTATTGCTTAAAAAAGTATCAGGAAGTGTTGCATTGTGAGTCTGGGAAGAAATAATCTCTCACATGGTTATTGCTCAATTCAGATGAAGCTCAGTGTCGGGAAGTGTAGCGTTCTGAATGTAAGAAGAAATAAACTCGCCTTATTAAACTTTCATGTCTGTAAGAAAATTTGGATTCTGATTGTTGAGAGAAGTCACCTCTCACATGATTAATCCTTTAGTTCAGTGCAAGGGGGGGAGGCGGTGGCTGAGTCGACAGCGTGACGGCGCCGCGTTCAGGACAACGCCAGCTCAATCGCCACCCGGTGCCACCAAACTGGGATTTTTCAGTAGCCGCCGAGTGGCTTAAAGCTACCCACATGCAGTCCAGAAGACCACCTATCAACCCGGACTCTAGATTCTAGGATTAAAGATGAGCTCCGGGAGGGCAGCATGAGCCAATGCAAGATGGCGCCACCATAAACATTGGCCTGCGCCACAATGGGCTGGGCCATACCATCAGGTCCCTCCCCCCCAAAAAAAAGCCTACCGGCGCCACAGGCGAAGATGTAAAAAAACAAAACAAAAATAGCGCTCCGAGTGCTAGGAGAAATGGGCTCACATATCAGTCATGCAGTTCAGTGTCACAAGCTCAATGTCAAAGTGCAGCATTCTGAGTGTTAGGAGAAATAACCTCTTTTACATGACTTCTCTTCAAGCTACACCCCTCTGTGTTTATATCATTCGTTTATTGCCTTTGAGTTGCTTTCTGTGCTATAAAAAATAACTTTGGCCTCTTTATTATAAAATGTGTATCTGTATGTTAGAATTCGTGCAAAGGAGGATTATAAAAAAATGGAGGGTGACATAAAAAGGTTGGCATCCTTCATACACAATAAAGGAGAATGCGCTATGGCTTTCAGCCTCGTGTGCCTTAAAATTCGGATTAACATAAAACGTGTCTCGGTGTGTCAGAATCTGTGCCGAAGAGGATGACAAAGGTGGTTCACGGGCCGAGTCTTCCCCTTCACGGACAAGCTTAAACGTCTTAAATCGCTTCATCCGGCAAGGGGAAGGGCGGAGGAGCCTTGAGCGATGTCTGTAAGTGGGTGAAGGGCGTAAACAAGATAAACGCAAATAAGGTTCTCATATCAAACAAGCAGAATAAGGATCGTGGGAACAGCCTCAAGTTAAATGATTTCAGACCATGGTGGCATTTTCCTTTCTCCTACGTTCTTCCCTTTACCCTTCTTTACTGCTTTTCCCATTCTTTCCATTTCTTCTGCTTTCCTTTCGTTCCATTTTTTCCATTCCTTTTACTCTTATTTTCTTTCTCCGGACGAGACTCGCTGAAATAGTATCTTCTTTCTTCCCTTCTTCCCCCTTCCCTTCTTTACCTCTTTTCCCATTCTTCCCATTTATTTTGCTTTCCTTTCCATTTTTCCTTCCTTTCCCTTTTTTCCATTCCTTTTACTTATATTTACTAAAAACACTCGCGAATAGGCGCACCTAGCATCACCAAATTGTGGGGTACAAACTTGGCGCAGGGACTGTTTTGGGGGCCATTGATGCTAACGGGCTAAAGAGTGGCCTATCCGGATATTTTGTTTTTATTTATTAATGATCCACGAGACATCCTGGAGTTAAATCAAAGTATGTGCTTATCTTTGTATTCATTCATACACACACTGGTAACATTTCTGTGGAGTCTGATTCACATATTAGAGTGTAATTCTGTCGTGAAAAAGTCACAAATTCGTGTCACTATTAAATTAATGAAACTAGTAATTTAAGTTTTGCCACCATGACATATACACAAATAGATAAATATGACAGCTCACGAGGTCACAATAAGTGACATCATCTGCTTTTTGCAGTAGAAATATACTATTTCAGGTATCTGATACCTGCAAAATGGCGAGGGAGCAGCCTCGGTCCTCGGAGCTACAGACTCAACGTTGCCAGATTGTCGCACTCAGCCGATTATATTTCCCGAATTCTTACCCCCAAACTGTTTTCTGGGCTCCAATAAGGAAACTAATTTATAGTTATCTTTAAAAGAGTTAGATTCTGATGTTTCTTGGCAATAGTTAGGCGTAAATACTATGCTATGAGTACGACAACCTGGGAACGGTAGCTATACGTATTTTCATATTATTGTTCTGCTGTTTATTGAATGTTGTGTTCAAGAAAAAGAATACTCACAATTTTAATTACAACGCTACCTCCTCTACCTTAGGAAACGTCCTGAATCCTGGATCGGCTATGGTGATGTTAGGTGCGCCTATTAGTTTACATACAGAATGATGGAGCTGTGAAACAGGCGTGGCAGTCATGTGGCGAGTGTCACCACGATTAACGGTATTAAGAAAAGGAGGACAGGTGAGGTGTGTTAGGCATTCAGGAGCTGCCGAGCGTGGAGTGACTCGCTGGCTATTTGCAGACTCCTTAGGTTCCTATTTTCTTTTATCTTTTGTTAAAACCATAGCCGATGTTATGCACAGGAACCCATCAAGCACTTATTCACCCAGTCACTCACCCACCGAACCATCTACTCATCTCTCTAGACACCCATCCAGTCATCCACATATTTACCCGTCTACCGAGACACCCATTCACTCAATCACCCACCCAGCCATACACCCATCTACTTATTCATCTAGACATCCATGATCCCATTCACCCGGCCACCCAGCCACCCACTCACCAGCCTTACTTTGACCCACTCGGCCACCGAACCATCCTCTATCTTCCTCTGTCTATCCCACTCACCCATTCACCCACTCACCCAGCCAGTCATCCAACCATCCACCATTTCATCAACTCAGCTAGTCAGTCATCCACTCTTATAGTCACCCAGTCACTCACCCACCCACCCAGCTATCCAACCTGCCACTCTCACCCACCCAGTCAGCCAGCCAGCCACACACTATCCACCCACCCAGTCAGCCACCTTCAGCCATCCAATGCATCCACACAGTCAACCACCCACCCACTCATCTACTCACCCAGCCAGCCCGCCAGCCGCCCGCCAGGCCTCATGGCGACAAACAGGCAGCACCAGAGTGACGGCGCCCACACCTTAGACGCAAAATATTACTTCTTGTTAAGCCCAAAACGTAAACACATGCGGAAGAGGAGGACGAGAAAAAGAGGACAGAGGTAGAGGAAGAATGGAGGGAGGATAAAAGGGTGGAGGAGAACGGGGCAGAGATGGAGGGCATTGATGGAGGAGGAAGAAGGGGAAAAGAGAAGGTAGAGAAGGAGGGGGTGGAGATGAAGGAAGAGCAGGAGGAGGGGGAGGAGGAGGGGAAAAGGGTAGAAAAGGAGGGAACAGAAAAGGAGGTAGAAAAGGAACGGGGGATAGAGGATGAAGAAGAAGGAGGTGAGAAGGAGAAACAGGAAGAGCAAAAGACGGAAGAAGAGGAAGGAGGAAGAATAGGAGGAAAGGGAAAGAAAAGGAGGAAGAGGGGGAGGAAAAAGAAAAGGGTAGAAGTGCAAGAGAAAGTGGAGAAAGGGGGCGGGTAGTGATGGTGGTGGTGGAAAGGAGAGACAGGAAGACACGGTGGTGGTGGTGGTGGCGGCGAGGCAGATGAATGTGGTGTTTGTGCAATAATAGGAGGAGGAGTTTGCCATGAGTGAAAGTGGAGAGAGAGAGAGAGAGAGAGAGAGAGAGAGAGAGAGAGAGAGAGAGAGAGAGAGAGAGAGAGAGAGAGAGAGAGAGAGAGAGAGAGAGAGAGAGAGAGAGAGAGAGAGAGAGAGAGAGAGAGAGAGAGAGAGAGAGAGAGAGAGAGAGAGAGAGAGAGAGAGAGAGATGGCCCGATGTTATGCAATGTAGAGAGCATAAAAAGAGAGAAAAAAAGATTTGGAATAAAAGAAAAAAGAAAAAACCATGAAGTGAGTGGGAAGAAGAGAGAATATGAAATGAAATAAAAGGCAGATTTCTCTTCCCTTTACCTCAATCCCTCCCTCCCCTTCCCTTCCCTTCCCTCCCCTTCCCTTCCCTCCCCTTCCCCTTCACACACTTACCTTGCTCCCCTTTCTCACTTTTAATCCCCCTTCGCCTTCTTTCACCCCTCGAGTCTTCCCCTCCCATCTGCTATCCGCTCCTCCCTCTTTCCTGTTATCAAACTCTTTTATTACATTCCTTTCTTTCCTCTCTCCTTCTCTCACTCCCTTTTTCCCTCCGCATTCCTTTCCTCTTTTCCCTATCCTCTTTCCCTCCCTGTCTCTCCTCTCGTCACTTCCCTCCCCCCTCTTCCTCCTTTTCTTTCCTCTTCCCCCTATCCACATCTTTCTCTCCCCTTC